>NC_052153.1:82307-168084 GCF_902713615.1 Scyliorhinus canicula | reverse complement strand
ATTTTCATTTCAGAGGTTGCAAGTTTGGAAGACACTAAGGGGCTTTGACAAGTTGCTGCTGTGCATCTCGTCAATCCGGGGTAGGGGAGTATTTTTCTATACTATTGAATCACGTACATTTTCCATTTATGTTTTTAGCAGTGACTCCGATTTTCACCTTCAGTGAACTTCTGAGTTCTTACACTTGATCATTTGTTTCAAAACGATAGATGAATAAACAAATCAATAAAAAGATACTTTTCATTCACCATGATGGGAGTGTTATGAATGTTGGCCGTAACAATATGGGTATGCTTCAAAATTTCTTCTTTCATTTAAAGTAAAACGGAGAATTCCAGAAGCCCGTCAGCATGGAGATATGTCCATGTGATCTGGTTGCCATGGGCAGAGGAACTCAACAGAAGCCGATTGAAATATCCAGCGACAGTTTTCACAACTTCACACAGTAACTGACAGAAAAAACAACTGCTGTTTGATCCAGAGAGAAAGAAAGCAATTACTGCTGTGGAGAAGCACAACTATTCTGTGTTAACAATTGATCAGAATGATTATGAGCATTTATCTTGCTTTAAATGAAATGAACAGAATTAGGGAATTGAAGGGACAGGAACTCACTTAGGTGGACCTTGCTGGTGAAAATCTGACCTGGAAAATACGGGTTAAGAACAAAGATCAGTGTTGTTCGGGGTTTGGTGGGAGGCTGGGATTAGTGTTATTAAGAAGGGAATTGACATTGTATTCGTTACCGTTTATTGTTTGTTGGTGGGTGCAAATTTTGAAGAAAGTGTGAAAAAGGAGAATAAAAATATTTTTGTATCCCTCAATTTCCTCCCTATTCATGTATCCATCCAAATGCCTCTTAAATGTTGCTAATGTTCCTGCTTGTACCACGCCCTCTGGCAGCGCGTTCCAGGCACACACCACTCTCTGCATGGAAAAACTTGCCCCGCACATCTCCCTTAAATGTTCCCTCTCTCACCTTGAACCTGTGCTCCCTTGTAATTGACACTTCCACCCTTAGAAAAAGCCTCTCACTATCCACTCTGTCTATGCCTCTCATACTTTTGTAGACCTCGATCAGGTCTCCTCTCGGCCTCTGCCTTTCCAGTGAAAACAATCCTAGTTTATTCAACCTCTCCTCATTGGCCAACACCCTCGGGACCAGGCAACATCCTGGTGAACCTTCTTTACACTCTCTCCAAAGCTTCCACATCCTTCTGATAATGTGGTGACCAGAACTGCACACAATACTCCTTTCTCCTTGACCATGTTTGCTGAAGACATTTCATGGCCCCTTGTAGCCCTTCTAATTCCACGTTTAAATTCCTTCCTACTTTCACTGTGTTCCTCGAGGGCTTCATCAGTTTGTAGATGCCGAGACCTATCATATGCTTCCTTTTCCCTTTTGACTAAGCTTACAATTTCCTTTGTCATCCATGGTTCCCGAGTCATCCATTTCTATCCTTCATTTTTGCGGGAACATGCACGTGTCAGTCATGGATTTGCCCTAAATAGCTGCTCCCGAACCATATTCCCCAGTTCCTGTCTAATTTGGATGTAACTGTCCTTCGCCCAATTAAGCTCCCTCACCCGCGGGCCATTCTTGTCCTGATCCATGACTACTCTAAATCTTATGGAATTATGGTTGTTAAGCCCAAAATGCTCCCCCACTGAAACATCGCCTGGCCTGGCTCATTCCCCAATACCAAGTCTAGTGTGGCCCCCTCCCTGGTTGGATTGTTAACATATGGAATCAAAAAGCCCTCCTGGACACATCTAACAAATTGCTCTCCATCCGAGCCCCTGGCTGTAAGGGATTCCCAGTCAATATGGGGGAAGTTAAAGTCGCCCATCACAACTACCCTGCTTTTTTCACACCTTTTCAGTATCTGACTACACAACTGCTCCTCTGTCTCCTGCGGGCTGTTGGGAGGTCTATAGTACACTCCCAACATTGTGATTTCACCCTTCTTATTCCTGAGCTCCACCCATAATGCCTCACTACAAGATCCCTCCAATGTGTCCTCCCTCAACACAGCTGTGATCTGCTCCCTAATTGGCAATGCAACTCCCCACCTCTTTTGCTTCCCCTTCTGTCCCGTCTAAAACAACGATATCCCGGAATGTGAAGCTGCCAGTCCTGTCCCTCCTTTAAACATGTCTCCGTAATTGCAATTACATCACAGTTCCATGCAGTAATCCAGGCTCTCGGTCCGTCTGTCTTACCTGTTATATTTCTTGCATTGAAGCAAACGCTCTCCAGACCTACAGTCTCGTTGAGCCCTGCGGCCTCTCTGCCTGTTCTTACTCTGCACTATTTTTATCTCAGTCTTACTTTTTTCTACACTTACTAACCTGCGGTTCCGGTTCCCACCCCCCTGCCACACTAGTTTAATCCCTCCCAAACAGCACTAGCAAACCACCCCCCCCCCCCCCCCCCCCCAGGATATTGATGCCCCTCCAGCTAATGTCCTTCCCGACCTTCTTGTACAGGTCCCACCTTTCCCGGAAGACATCTAGAGATCCACATGTCTAAAGCCCTCCCTCCTACACCAGCTCTTTAGATACATGTTCAACTGTACTATCTCCCTATTCCCACCCTCACTAACACGTGACACGAGGAGTAATCCTGAGATTACTACCCCAGAGGTCCTGCTTTTCAGCTCCCAACCCACTTCCTGAATTGTCTTTGCAGGACATCTTCCCTCTTCCTGCCTATGTCATTAGTACCAAGGTGGACAATGACATCTGTCTGTTTACCCTCCTGTTTCAGGATGCCCTTTAGCTGTTTGGAGATATTCAGGACCCTGGCACCAGGGAGACAACACACCATCCTAGAGTCCCATTTGCAGTCACAAAAACACCTGTCTGTGCCCCTGACTATCAAGTCTCCTACTCCTATCACTCACTTGGACGTAGCCCGACCCTGCTCGACAGCAGAACCAGTTGTGGTGCCACAGGCCTGGCTGCTGCTGGTATCTTCCCCGAGAGGCTATCCTGCCCCCCCCTCCCCGCCCCCCTGCCAACAATATCCAAACGGTATACCTGTTTGAGAGGGGAATAGCCACAGGAGGCTCCTGCCTTACCTGCCTGCCTCTCCTGGTGGTCACCCATCTATCTGTCTGAAACCGCAGTGTGGCCACCTCCTTGAAGCTGGTGTCTATCACACTCCCTACCTCTTGGAAGCTCTGCAATGTGTCCAGCTGATGCAGCTGGTCATACTTCCCGCAGATAGTCGTCAGGGACACTAGAAAGCTCCATGATCTCCCACATCTGAAGGAGGAGCATATCACTGCCCTAACTGGCATCTCTGCCCTTATACACATCCCGAAAGGGCTACAGATCACAAACCCACTCGAGTCGACCTACAACACAGACTACGCTGAAAGACTCTGCCGCCGCACCTCTGTCACACTCCTCAGACATCTCATACGCCAGCTCTACAGCAGTCGACGCAACCTGGAAACCAAGATAGAGGCCATATTCTCAAATTGCGCTCAGGACACAGCAGACCAGCTGCGTAACACCGCCAAACAGATGAGACAACGATACTACGCCACCTATATGCACACCAAGAACAGGAAGCTTGAGAAACTCGGCATCACCACCAGCAGCAACCAAGCCTCCCCCAGTATCACAGTTGAAAACAATACAGGGAAATCTATTGTCAACTTGTCGGACTACACCCTTCAACCAGACGAAATCGAAGTCCTCAGCAGAGGGCTCAATTTCTGCACCACCACTAAAATGGACCCCATCAGTCTCGCGGCAGACACGGAGGAATTCATCAGGCGAATGAGGCTCCGGGAATTCTTCCACAGACCCCAAGATGCCGACAGCGAACCCAAGGAGACGACCAATGAACCGGAACAGCAGACCGAGAGATCTGCGGTGCAGCAAACAAAAAGGAAAGTGTTGAATTGGACCCCTCCGGAAGGTCGCTGTCTGAGACTCGACATGTACGCTCAAGCCGTCAGGATTCGTGTCAATGCCAGATTCATCAGTCGCATTCACAAGGCAGAACGTCACCCAAGCACAACGCAACGCCATCCACGCTCTCAAAACCAACCGCAACATCGTCATCAAACCAGCAGACAAAGGAGGGGCCACCGTCATACTGAATAGAACGGACTATTGCAAAGAAGTATACCGACAACTCGGGCAGCACGGTGGCCTAGTGGTTAGCACAACCGCCTCACGGCGCTGAGGTCCCAGGTTCGATCCCGGCTCTGGGTCACTGTCCGTGTGGAGTTTGCACATTCTCCCCGTGTCTGCGTGGGTTTCGCCCCCACAACCCAAAAAATGTGCAGAGTAGGTGGATTGGCCACGCTAAATTGCCCCTTAATTGGAAAACATAATTGGGTAATCTAAATTTATTTTAAAAATTTTTTAAAAAAAGAAGTATACCGACAACTCAACAACCAGGAACGCTACAGACAGTTACCCGCAGATCCAACCAAGGAACACATCCGCCAACTCAACAGACTGATCAGTACCTTGGATCCAGACCTTCAGAACACCCTACGTGCTCTCATCCCACGTAATCCCCGCATTGGAGATCTCTACTGCCTCCCGAAAATACACAAGGCCAACACACCAGGCCGTCCTATCGTTTCAGGCAATGGGACCCTGTGTGAGAACCTCTCTGGCCACATCGAGGGCATCTTGAAACCCATCGTACAAGGAACGCCCAGCTTCTGTCGCGACACGACGGACTTCCTACAGAAACTCAGCACCCATGGACCAGTTGAACCAGGAACATTCCTCGTCACAATGGATGTCTCGGCACTCTACACCAGCATCCCCCATGACAACGGCATTGCTGCAACAGCCTCAGTACTCAACACTGACAACTGCCAATCTCCAGACGCAATTCTGCAACTCATCCGCTTCATTCTAGATCACAATGTCTTCACCTTTGCCAACAAATTCTTCACCCAGATGCACGGAACAGCCATGGGGACCAAATTCGCACCTCAATATGCCAACATCTTCATGCACAAGTTTGAACAAGACTTCCTCACCACACAGGACCTGCAACCGATGTTATACACCAGATATATCGATGACATTTTTTTCCTTTGGACCCACAGCGAAGAATCACTGAAACGGCTACACGATGAGATCAATAAATTCCATCCCACGATCAGACTCACCATGGACTATTCGCCAAATTCTGTTGCATTCATGGACACACTCATCTCCATCAAGGAGGGTCACCTCAGCACTTCGCTTTACCGTAAGCCCACAGACAACCTCACGATGCTCCACTTCTCCAGCTTTCACCCGAAACACATTAAAGACGCCATCCCCTATGGACAAGCCCTCCGTATACACAGGATCTGCTCAGACGAGGAGGAGCGTAACAGACACCTACAGATGCTGAAAGATGCTCTCGTACGAACGGGATATGGCGCTCGACTCATCGATCGACAGTTCCAACGCGCAACAGCAAAAAACCGCACCGACCTCCTCAGAAGACACACACGGGACACCACTGACAGAGTACCCTTCGTCGTCCAGTACTTTCCTGGGGCGGAGAAACTACGACATCTTCTTCGCAGCCTTCAACACATCATCAATGAAGATGAACATCTTGCCAAGGTCATCCCCACACCCCCACTACTGGCCTTCAAACAACCGCGCAACCTCAAACAAACCATTGTTTGCAGCAAATTACCCAGCCTTCAGAACAGCGACCACGACACCACACAACCCTGCCAGGGCAATCTCTGCAAGACATGCCAGATCATCGACTCGGATACCACCATTACACGTGGTAACACCACCCACCAGGTACACGGCACATACTCGTGCGACTCAACCAATGTAGTCTACCTCTTACGCTGCAGGAAAGGATGTCCCGAAGCGTGGTACATTGGCGAGACCATGCAGACATTGCGACAACGAATGAACGGACATCGTGCGACAATCGCCAGGCAGGAATGTTCCCTTCCAGTCGGGGAACACTTCAGCAGTCAAGGGCATTCAGCCTCTGATCTCCGGGTAAGCGTTCTCCAAGGCGGTCTTCAGGACACGCGACAACGCAGAATTGCCGAGCAAAAACTTATAGCTAAGTTCCGCACGCATGAGTGCGGCCTCAACAGGGACCTGGGATTCATGTCGCATTACCCCCCACCATCAGGCCTGGACTTGCAAAACCCTACCAACTGTTCGGGCTTGAGACAATTTACACCTCTTTAACCTGTGATTATCCCTCTCCCTGGATCTGTAATGATTTGATTACCTGCAAATGCTCGCATTCCAAGCATTGTCCAGCATCTCTGACTTTGTCTATATAAATGTTTCTGGAACATACCTCGCCATTCACCTGAGGAAGGAGCTGCGCTCCAAAAGCTCGTGTTTGAATCAAACCTGTTGGACTTTAACCTGGTGTTGTAAGACTTCTTACTGTGCTCACCCCAGTCCAACGCCGGCATCTCCACATCATCACTTATACACTTCAGATACAAGAATAAGAATTTGACCTTGCTTGTCCTCCTCACAGAGCCTTTTTGTTTTGGTTAAGTGGCACAATTTAGAAAGGACATGAAGTTTAGACCTAGCATGGCAGGAAGGTACTAGCCTGCTGGAGAGCTGGGAGTCATGGAAGGTCCTCTCTCAAACCAAACTGCCCAGCATTGAGATGCTAATCACAGAAACCAGCTCTGATGGGCAGGGCAGGGACACCAGAGTCCTGAAGCAACCACTTTACTAGGAACTTGATCATGATAGGAGACTCCCTGGAAGACACAGAAATGTTTTAGTGTGTCATTGAAGCATTCATTGAAAGGTCAAACATACCCTCTGACAGATAGAAGACCTGGTTTATAAACAACCAAAATGAAGAAGGCTCATTCAGGAAAGCACCAAAATGTCTTGGAAGTGTTCATGAGGAAAGATTGAATCATCAGAGGGCGTGCACAAACCTTCAAACAACACATCCACCCAAAATTTCAAATCATCACCTGTCCCACATGCTGTCCCAGAACACATCAAACCAGAATGGAAGCAAGGCATCCATGTTCCAGAGAGACAATTCTACATATCTACTTGGGAGTGTGATGCACACGGGAAAGGCAGAGCGGGAGGAGAGGGCAAGGCTGGTTGATGAGATTTTGAGGGTGGCCAGGAGATATTCAGAAGTATCAGAGGTGGGGATGGAGTTTGGGCTAATTTCTACAGGGAAGGCGGTGGGACAGTTGTGGAAGCCTGAGGGGCAGTGTGTGAGTACGGGCAAAAGGCAAGTAGGATGTTGGCCCAACAGTTGAGGAAGCAGGAGGCAGGAAGGGTGAGGATGATAAGGGTTAGGTGGCGATGCACCCGGGAGGAGGAGAATGAGGTGTTTTGAGGCCTTTTATAGGAGTCTCTATGGGTCAGAGCCCCTGAGCGGGAAGGAGGGGATGTGGCAGTTCCTGGATGGGTTGGAGTTTTCCTAAAGTAGAGGAGGGGCTGGTTTCTGGCAGCATTTGAGGCTGGAGGGTGCCTCAGTGTGGGCACTGATCTTCAATAACCATAGGTTCACGCTGGCGGGATTGGTTGCAAGTCTCGGGGGTGGTGGCAGACGGGGATTGAGGGCTTTGGGGACTTGTTTATAGGGGGAAGGTTTGCTGGGCTGGAGGACTTGAAGTTTCCCAGGGGGGAGGTACTTGGAGGTTTGGGACTTTGTAAGGAGAGAGGTGCCGTCCTTTCCTGGGCTGCTGCCTCTGGGGTTGGAGGACAAGGTGCTGTTGAAGGATGAAATAGGGCAGGAGAAGGCGTCATATGTTGATGGAATGGGAGGGGATGGGGTACATTAAGCATAAATGGGAGGAGGAGCTGAGAAGGGAGGTGAGGCGAGACATTGGTGGAGGCCTGGGGGGGTGGGGCCTTAACGATTCCTCGTCATGTGCGAGGTTCAGCCTCATCCAGTTCAAGGTGGTGCAGAGGCCCACATGATGGTCACGGGGATAAGTGTGGGCGGTGTGCTAGAGGACGGGGCGGGGGGGTCATGAAACACATCCACATGTTCTGGGGAGGTTCCTGGACATGATGTCCGAGGTGCTGGGGGTGTGGATGGTTCAGAGTCCAAAGGTGGTGATATTTGGTGTGTCGGAAGATCCGGAAGGGGGAAGCGAGGCCGATGTTCTAGCCATTGTCTCCCCGATATTCCGGAGACAGATTTTGCTGGGGTGCTGGAACTCGGAGGCACCGAGAAGGGGGGGTGTGGGTGAGTGACCCGAGGGCTGGAGAAGGTTAGGTTTGCTCTGAGGGGGTCAGCAGAGGGGTTTACCCAGAGGTGGAAGCTGTTTATCAATTTCTTCAAGGAGGATTGAGGGATCACAGGGGGATTATTGAGGGGTCACAGGGGGATTATTGAGGGGTCACGGGGGGATTATTGAGGGGTCACGGGGGGATTATTGAGGGGTCACGGGGGGGATTATTGAGGGGTCACGGGGGGATTATTGAGGGGTCACGGGGGGATTATTGAGGGGTCACGGGGGGATTATTGAGGGGTCACGGGGGGATTATTGAGGGGTCACAGGGGGATTATTGAGGGGTCACGGGGGGATTATTGCCATTGGATCTTGAGAGGCATCATGATCGGATTCTTGCTGGAGAAGATCCGGGCGGCATATTTAAATGAGCCATTAGGCGCTACAGCACCGAGTAACATCCCAGTAAACGTGCAAAGTCCACTGAATCGCGCACATTATGTTTGAATTAAATAAAAAAAACAATGTGATGACAACCTTCCCTTTGGCTGATAAACAGTGGAGGAAATGGGGGAAGAAAAACAGAAACAAAGAGAAGGGAGGGGTATTCAGGTGGATACGGTTGGCTGACTAACTGAGAGCGTTTCTTCCCCTGTTCAGTTTATTGTTGACCTTTACACAAATCTTTGTGATAACATGTCAAAACTTGTACATAAAGGCTTGTACAAAAGGGACTGAAGGCAGAGATCAGGAGATAAATGGAACATGTTGTAAACAGAGGGAAACGTTGAGAATTCAGTTCAAAGGAAAAGGAGGTGCTCCTTCTTTTAGTTAAGTTGGTTAATTAAATTACATGAAACTTTAATTCAATATCTTACAAAATTAGATAGCAATGTCCACACAGTAAGTTATAACAGTTGTATGCCAAACAGCATCAGAAGCAAGCATTAGGTACAACTGAGCAATTCCACAACCATTGGATCAGATCTAAGCTCTGCAGTTCTGCCACACCCCACTGTGAATGGTGGGGGACAATTAAACAACTCACTGGAGGAGGAGGCTCCACAAATATCCCCATCCTCACTGATGGAGGAGCCCAGCACATCTGTACAAAAGACAAGACTGAGGCATTCGCAACAATCTTCAGCCAGAAGTGCCGCTCCATCTCGGTCTCCTCCAGAGGTCCCCAGCATCACAGCCAATACGTTTCACTCCACGTGATATCACAAAATGGCTGAAGGCACTGGATACTGCAAAGGCTATGGGCCCTGACAATATTCCAGCAATAGTACTGAAGATTTGTGCTCCAGAGCTTGCCTCACCCCTAGCCAAGCTGTTCCAGTCCAGCTACAACACTGACATCTACCCGGCAATGTGGAAAATTGCCCAGGTGTGTCCTGTACACAAGAAACAGGACAAATCCAACCCAGCCAATTACCACCCTATCAGTCTACTCTCCATCAGCAAAGTGATGGAAGGAGTCATCAACAGCGCTATCAAGCGGCACTTACTCAGCAATAACCTGCTCATGGACATTCAGTTTGGGTTCTGCCAGGGTCACTCAGCTCCTGACCTCATTACAGCCTTGGTTCAAACATGGACAAAAGAGCTGAATGCCAGAGGCGAGGTGAGAGTGACTGCCCTTGACATCAAGGATGTCAAGGAGCTCGAGCAAAACTGGAGTCAATGGGAATCAGGGGGAAAACTCTCCGCTGGTTGGAGTCATTCCCGGCATAAATGAAGATGGTTGTGGTGTTCTCAGCTGCAGGACATCACTGCAGGAGTTTCTCAGGATAGTGTCCTAGACACAACCATCTTCAGCTGCTTCATCAACAACTTCCCTTCCATCATCAAGGTCAGAAGTGGGGATGTTTGTGGATGACAGCACAATGTGCAGTACCATTCGGGACTCCTCAGATAATGAAGCAGTCCATGTTCAAATGCAGCAAGACCTGGACAATATCCAGACTTGGGCTGGCAAGTGGCAAGTTCCATTCACACCACACAAGTGCCAGGCAATGACCATCTCCTACAAGAGAATCAAACCATCATCTCTTGACATTCAATGGCATTACTATCATTAAAACCCCCATTATCAACAACCTGGGGGTTACCATTAACCAGAAACTGAACTGGACCCAGCCATAGTAATACTGTGGCTACAAGAGCAGGTCAGAGTCTATGAATCCTGTGGCAAGTAACTAACTTCCTGACTCCCTAAAGCTTGTCCACCACTTAAAAGGCACAAGTTAGGAGTGAGATGGAATACTCTCCACTTGCCTGGATGGGTGCAGCTCCAACAACACTCAAGAAGCTCAACACCATCCAGGACAAAGCCGCCCGCTTGATTGCTGCCCCTTCCATAAACATTCATCTCCTCTACTACTGATGATCAGTGGCAGCCGTTTGTACCATCTACAAGATGCACTGCAGGAACTCACCAAGAGTCTCTGACCACGACCATCTGGAAGGACAAGGGAAGCAGATATCTGGGAACTCCACCACCTGGACATTCCCCTCCAAGTTACTCACTCACCTGACTTGGATATATATTGCCGCTCCTTCACTGTCGCTGGGTCAAAATACTGGAATTCACTCCCCAACAGCACTGTGGGTGTACCTCCACCTCAGAGAGTGCAGCAGTTCAGGGTGTCAGGAAAGAGAGAGATAGTTTTAAGTGATCTATAATTGTATTGTTAACTATTAGAAATAAGATATAGATTTAAGTGGGTTCAATTTAGTGATTTTGTGCAGAAACGGGTACAAATCTAGTTAGATTGATGTTAAACACAGGTGTTTGTATGTCTGGAGTTTGGATTCGATTGTACTGAGAGAGAGTTTATGACAGGAAAAGCAAACAAGCTTGAAGAAGAATGATATGTTGCTTAGCAACCAGGGGCACTTTTGAACTTTTGAGACGCAGGCCTTTCAACGGTGATTCAGCAGACTTCAAAGCAGATGGAACTATCAATCGAGAGAGAGAATAGTTCACTCATTCTGCCAGAAGCAGGACACAGAAGCTGCAAAAGGCAGACTTCCTAAACAGCACACCAGAAACTAAAGAACAGTTAGTTATGAACGGTAAAGTCAAAGGGGCAAACAGAAACTGGATTTGGGACAGTATTCTGTTCACTGAAGTTAAAGACGGATCTGAAAACTGCAGCAAATGAGTGAAGTTGGCTAGTGTGAAGCCAGAGGCAAATCTGAAGCAATCGTAAGGTTTGGTTTCCGTAATTCCGGTTAACGGTAGTATTCTGTCGCCGGCTGAGTAGCTAAGGTTTTGTGTAGAGGTTCCCGTACCAGCCTCCCCGAACAGGCGCCGGAATGTGGCGACTAGGGGATTTTCACAGTAACTTCATTGAAGCCTACTCGTGACAATAAAGCGATTTTCATTTTTCATATGGCAATTCAAGACAAAGGAGAGTGGGACCATTATAGCACAAGATATATTTTGTAATCCGTGTTAGCCTTAAAATCGGTGTAGATCCGTGAAGATAAATGGGAGTGACGTATTACGGTCAAACCTATCATGGTTAAAACCTTTTTTATGTTACAAACTAATTTGTTGCTCTCTGACTCTGTTCATCCATGTTTTCTAAAGAAAAGTGAAATTGATGGTCTTTTGAGCCTGTGTTCCATTCTAGGACCTTCCCGTCCAGTAGTAACGGCAACTGGGATCATACCAAAGATGGTTCACCATCACCTTCAGTGGCAATAGGGGTGGACAATAAATGCAGGCCTAGCCAGCAACACCCAATTCCTCACATTTGCTTTCTTTAAAGTGTGCATGTGAAAGTTTGTGGAAAGTTTCAACAAACATCTGCACGATGTCTGCAAATTGAGAAACTCAAATCAAAGATCCACTTGCAGTGGTCGAGGCCCCTCCGGCCTGGTCAGCAAGAAGCCTCAGTCCTGGTCAGCGAGGAGCCTCTGGCCTGGTCAGCGAGGCCCCTCCGGCCCGGACAGTGCAGCCTCTCCGGACGGTCAGCGAGGCGCCTCCGGCCCGGTCAGCGAGGAGAATCCCAACCGGTCAGTGAGGCCCCTCCGCCCGGTCAGCGAGTCCCCTCTGGCCCGGTCAGTAGGGAGCCTCAGTCCTGGTCAGCGAGGCCCCTCTGGCCTGGTCAGCAAAGTGCCTCCGGCCCGGTCAGCGAGGCCCCTCTGGCCTGGTCAGCGAAGTGCCTCCGGCCCGGTCAGCGAGGCCCTTCTGGCCCGGTCAATGAAGTGCCCCTGGCCCAGTCAGCGAGGCCCCTCTGGCCAGGTTAGCGAGGTGCCTCCGGCCCGGTCAGCGAGGCCCCTCTGGCCAATTTAACGAGGTGACTCCGCCCCGGTCAGCGAGGCCCCTCCGGCCCGGTCAGCGAGGCCCCTCTGGCCCGGTCAGCGAAGCCCCTCTGGCCAATTTAACGAGGTGCCTCTGCCCCGGTCAGCGAGGTGCTTCTGGCCCGGTCAGCGAGGAGCCTCCGGCCCAGTCAGCGAGGCCCCTCTGGCCCGGTCAGCGAGGCCCCTCTGGGCCGGTCAGCGAGGAGCCTCCGGCCTGGTCAGCGAAGTGCCTCCGGCCCGGTCATCGAGGCCCCTCCGGCCCGGTCAGCGAGGCCCATCCGGCCTGGTCAGTGAGGCCCCTCTGGCCAGATTAGCGAGGTGCCTCCGGCCTGGTCAACGTGGCCCCTCTTGCCCGGTCAGTGAGGCCCCGCTGGCCCGGTCAGCGAGGTGCCTCCGGCCCGATCAGCGAGGCCGCTCTGGCCTGGTCAGCAAAGTGCCTCCGGCCCGGTCAGCGAGGCCCCTCTGGCCAGGTTAGCAAGGTGCCTCCGGCCTAGTCAGTGAGGTGCCTCTGACCTGATCAGCGAGGCCCCTCTGGCCAGGTTAGCGAGGTGCCTCCAGCCTGGTCAGCGTGGCCCCTCTTGCCCGGTCAGTGAGGACCCTCCAGCCCGGTCAGCGAGGTGCCTCCGGCCCGGTCAGCGAGGCCCATCTGGCCCGGTCAGCGAAGTGCGTCCGGCCCGGTCAACGAAGTGCCTCGGGCCCGGTTAGCGAGGCTCCTCTGGCCAGGTTAGCGAAGTGCCTCGGGCCCGGTCAGCAAGGCCCCTCTGGCCTGTTCAGCGAAGTGCCTCCGGCCCTGTCAGCGAGGCCCCTCCGGCCCTGTCAGCGAGGCCCCTCTGGCCAGGTTAGCGAGGTGCCTCCGGCCCGGTCAGGGAGGCCCCTCTGGCCAATTTAACGAGGTGCTTCCGGCCCGGTCAGTGAGGTGCTTCCGGTCCGGTCAGCGAGGACCCTCCGGCCCGGTTAGCGAGGCCCATCCGGCCTGGTCAGTGAGGCCCCTCCGGCCCGGTCAGCGAGGCCCCTCCGGCCCGGTCAGTGAGGCCCCTATGGCCCGGTCAGTGAGGAGCCTCAGTCCCGGTCAGTGAGGTGACTCCGGTCTGGTCAGCGAGGCCCCTCTGGCCCGGTCAGCGAGGAGCCTCCCGCCTGGTCAGTGAGGTGCTTCCGGACTGGTCAGCTAGGCCCCTCTGGCCAAATTAGCGAGGTGCCTCTGGCCCGGACAGCGTGGCCCCTCTTGCCCGGTCAGTGAGGCCCCTCCAGCCCGGTCAGCGAAGTGCCTCCGCCCGGTCAGCGAGGCCCCTCTGGCCCGGTCAAAGAAGTCCCTCCGGCTGGTTGGCGAGGCTCCTCTGGCCAGTTTAGCGAGGTGCCTCCGGCCCGGTCAGCGAGGCTCCTCTGGCCAGGTTAGCGAGGTGCCTCCGGCCCGGTCAGCGAGGCCCCTCTGACCCGATCAGCGAGGCCCCTCTGGCCAGGTAAGCGAGGTGCCTCCGGCCCGGTCAGCGAGGCCCCTCTGACCCGATCAGCGAGGCCCCTCTGGCCAGGTAAGCGAGGTGCCTCCGGCCCGGTCAGCGAGGCCCCTCTGGCCCGATCAGTGAGGCCCCTCTGGCCAGGCTAATGAGGTGCTTCCAGCCCGGTCTGCGAGGAGCCTCCGGCCCGGTCAGCGAGGCCCCTCTGGCCCGGTCAGCGAAGTGCCTCTGGCCCGGTCAGCGAGGCCCCTCTGGCCCGGTCAGCGAGGCCCCTCTGGCCAAGTTAACGAGGTGCCTCCGGCCCAGTCAGCGAGGAGCTTCCGGCCTGGTCAGCGAGGAGCCTCCGGCCCGGTCAGCGAGGCCCCCTGGCCCGGTCAGCGAAGTGCCTCTGGCCTGGTCAGCTAGGCCCCTCTGGCCAGGTTAGCGAGGCCCCTCTGGCCCGGTCAGCGAGGCGCCTCCGGCCCGGTCAGCGAGGTGCCTCCGGCCCGGTCAGTGAGGCCCCTCTGCCCCGGTCAGTGAGGCGCCTCCGGCCCGGTCAGTGAGGCCCCTCTGCCCCGGTCAGCGAGGCCCCTCCGGCCCGGTCAGCGAGGCCACACCGGCCCGGTCAGCGGGTCCCCTCTGGCCCGATCAGTGAGGACCCTCCGGCCCGGTCAGTGAGGCCCCTCTGGCCCGGTCAGTAAGGAGCCTCAGTCCTGGTCAGCGAGGTGCCTCCGGACTGGTCAGTGTGGCCCCTCCGGCCCAGTCAGCAAGGTGCCTCCAGCCTGGTCAGCGAGTCCCCCGAGTCCCGGTCAGCAAGGCCCCTCCGGCTCGGTCAGCGAGGCCCCTCTGGCCCGGTCAGCGAGGCCCCTCCGGCTCGGTCAGCGAGGCCCCTCTGGCCCGGTCAGAGAGGAGCCTCCGGCCTGGTCAGTGAGGAGACTCAGTCCCGGTCAGCGAGGTGCCTCCAGCCCGGTCAGCGAGGCCCCTCTGGCCCGGTCAAAGAAGTCCCTCCGGCTGGTTGGCGAGGCTCCTCTGGCCAGTTTAGCGAGGTGCCTCCGGCCCGGTCAGCGAGGCCCCTCTGGCCAGGTTAGCGAGGCCCCTCTGGCCCGGTCAGCGAGGCGCCTCCGGCCCGGTCAGCGAGGTGCCTCCGGCCCGGTCAGTGAGGCCCCTCTGCCCCGGTCAGTGAGGCGCCTCCGGCCCGGTCAGTGAGGCCCCCTCTGCCCCGGTCAGCGAGGCCCCTCCGGCCCGGTCAGCGAGGCCACACCGGCCCGGTCAGCGGGTCCCCTCTGGCCCGATCAGTGAGGACCCTCCGGCCCGGTCAGTGAGGCCCCTCTGGCCCGGTCAGTAAGGAGCCTCAGTCCTGGTCAGCGAGGTGCCTCCGGACTGGTCAGTGTGGCCCCTCCGGCCCAGTCAGCAAGGTGCCTCCAGCCTGGTCAGCGAGTCCCCCGAGTCCCGGTCAGCAAGGCCCCTCCGGCTCGGTCAGCGAGGCCCCTCTGGCCCGGTCAGCGAGGCCCCTCCGGCTCGGTCAGCGAGGCCCCTCTGGCCCGGTCAGAGAGGAGCCTCCGGCCTGGTCAGTGAGGAGACTCAGTCCCGGTCAGCGAGGTGCCTCCAGCCCGGTTAGCAAGGCCCCTCTGGCCCGGTCAGTGAGGTGCCTCCAGCCCGGTCAGCAAGGCCCCTCTGGCTGGTCAGCGAAATGCCTCCGGCCCGGTCAGCGAGGCCCCTCTGGCCCGGTCAGCGAAGTGCCTCTGGCCCGGTCAGCAAGGCCCCTCTGGCCAGGTTAGCGAGGAACCTCCAGCCCGGTCAGCGAGACCCCTCCGGTCCGGTCAGTGAGGCCCCTCCGGCCCGGTCAGCGAGGAGCCTCCGGCCCGGTCAGCGAGGAGCCTCTGGTCCAGTCAGCGAGGAGCCTCTGGCCCAGTCAGCGAGGAGCCTCCGGCCCAGTCAGCGAGGCCCCTCTGGCCCAGTCAGCGAGGAGCCTCTGGTCCAGTCAGCGAGGCCCCTCTGGCCCAGTCAGCGAGGAGCCTCTGGCCCAGTCAGCGAGGAGCCTCTGGCCCAGTCAGCGAGGAGCCTCTGGCCCGGTCAGCGAGGCCCCTCCGGCCAGGTCAGTGAAGCCCCTCCACCCCGGTCAGCAAGGAGCCTCCGGCCCAGTCAGCAAGGTGCCTCCAGCTTGGTCAGCGAGGCCCCTCTGGCCCGGTCAGTGAGGCCCCTCTGGACCGGTCAGCAAGGTGTCTCCGGCCTGGTCAGCGAGGCCCCTCTGGCCCAGTCAGCGAGGCCCCACTGGCCCGGTCAACGAGGAGCCTCCGGCCTGGTCAGCGAGGCCCCTCCGGCCCAGTCAGCGAGGCCCCACTGGCCCGGTCAACGAGGAGCCTCCGGCCTGGTCAGCGAGGCCCCTCCGGCCTGGTAAGTGAGGCCTCTCAGTCCTGGTCAGCGAGAAGACTCAGTACCGGTCAGCGAGGAGCCTCTGGCCTGGTCAGTGAGGCCCCTCAGTCCCGGTCAGGGAGAAGCCTCCGACCTAGTCAGCGAGGTGCCTCCAGCCCGGTCAGCGAGGCCTCCATGGCCTGGTCAGCGAGGCCCATCCGGCCTGGTCAGTGAGGCCCTTCTGGCCCGGTCAGTGAGGAGCCTCAGTCCCGGTCAGCGAGGTGCCTCCGGCCTGGTCAGTGAGGCCTCTCTGGCCCAGTCAACAAGGTGCCTCCAGCCCGGTCAGCGAGGAGCCTCCAGCCCGATCAGCGAGGCCCCCATGGCCTGGTCATCGAGGCCCCTCCAGCCCGGTCAGTGAGGCTCCTCCGCCCGGTCAGCGAGGTGCCTCCGACCCGGTCAGTGAAGTGCCTCCGGCCCGGTTAGCAAGGCCCCTCCGGCCCGGTCAGCGAGGCCCCTCTGGGCAGGTTACCGAGGTGCCTCCGGCCCGGTCAGCGAGGCCCCTCTGGCCCGGTCAGCGAAGTGCCTCCAGCCCGGTCAGCGAGGCCCCTCTGGCCTGGTCAGCGAAGTGCCTCCAGCCCAGTCAGTGTGGCCCCTCTGGCCAGGTTAGCAAGGTGCCTCCGGCCCGGTCAGTGAGGTCCCTCTGGCCCGGTCAGCGAGGCCCCTCTGGCCAGGTCAGCGAGGAACCTCCGGCCCGGTCAGCGAGGCCCCTCCGCCCCGGTCAGTGAGGAGCCTCTAGCCCAGTCAGCGAGGTGCCTCCAGCCTGGTCAGCGAGGAGCCTCCGGCCCGGTCAGCGAGGAGCCTCCGGCCCGGTCAGCGAGGAGCCTCCGGCCCTGTCAGTGAGGAGCCTCCGGCCCGGTCAGCGAGGAGCCTCCGGCCCAGTCAGCAAAGTGCCTCCAGCCCGGTCACCGAGGCCTCTTTGGCCCGGTCAGCGAGGAGCCTCCGGCCCGGTCAGTGAGGTGCCTACGGCCTGGTCAGCGAGGCCCCTCTGGTCCGGTCAGCGAGGTTCCTCCAGCTCGGTCAGCGAGGCCCCTCCGGCCCGGTCAGCCAAGAGCCTCCATCCTGGTCAGTGTCCAATAGGAAGGAGGAGGACAAGGGGGAAAACCAACAGCCTCTTTGTGGTCAGATTGACTGTGATTGGCTCACCTGACTGCAATACGTGTACCTGTAAGTGTCACATCCCTTGGTCACTGACCAACAGGATCACGATGCAGAAATAAAAGCTGCCACAAAATATCTTAGACCCGAAAATCTTCACCTCTCCGAACCTGGACCTACACTGGACTTCACCACATCACCCCCAAGGGAGTTATCCCTGGCCAATGGGCAACAGGATACTGACCACAATGCCGAACCTGGCCAAACCCAGTATCGTCACAAAGATAAATGAGAATTGGTACCCAACTCCCTCCAGCCACCATGAATCAAGGAGAATTAAAGCAAAGCGTCTCGATTCAACGTGTTGAAACATTGACCAGCAAACTTTGGCGACAAAGTGGTTAGCGCTGCTGCCTCAGACCTCCAAGGACCTGGGTTCGATTCCAGTCTCAGGTGACTGTCTGTGTTCAGTTTGCACTTTCTCCAGTGTCTGCGTGGGTTTCTTCCGGGTGCTCCAGTTTCCTCCCATGGTCCAAAGATGTGTAGGTTAGGTGGATTGGCCCCTTAGTGTCCAGGGATGTGTAGGTTAGGTTAATGGATTATGGAGAAAGGTTGGGGGGAATGGGCTTAGGTGGAGTACTCTTTCATAGGGCTGTTGTAGACTCAATGGGCCGAATGGCATCCTTGTGTACTGTAGGGGTTCTATGAAACCTCTGTACATGGTAAAAGTCATGTAAACCCAAAAAAGACACAAGAGATGTGCACAAGGACAAAAACAACAATTGAAAGATGAGCAGAGCCAGAGATTGCGAAAACGCAGCCAGTCCCGTGCTCACATCATGTGACCCCGCACATGTGCATTTCTATAATACCAATGTGACCCCACACGTGTGCATTTCTATAATACCAATGTGACCCCACACGTGTGCATTTCTATAATACCAATGTGACCCCACACGTGTGCATTTCTATAATACCAATGTGACCCCACACGTGTGCATTTCTATAATACCAATGTGACCCCACACGTGTGCATTTCTATAATGCCTATGTTAACACCAACTCTGTCTGTCCTAACACTAGTACAAAATGTGACCCCGGTGGGAACAAGTCTCTTATTACAGAGAGAGACTGCAGATGACTTTGCAGAGTAAACTCAAATAGTTCCGCCGCTAGAGGATTGGCATGGGTAGCAGCAGTCTGGGTGTCACAGCAAGAGCACTGGCAGAGGTGCAGTGGTAGGAGCAGGAATGTTGTCGGCCTGAGTGGACGCAGACATTGCTACTGTCACTGTTCCAGCTGATGCCTCAATAGTCAGCAAGACCCCTCTGGCCCGGTCAGCGAGGAGCCTCCGGCCCGGTCAGCGAGGAGCCTCCGGCCCGGTCAGCGAGGAGCCTCCGGCCCGGTCAGCGAGGCTCAGACAGTGCTACTGTCACTGTTCCAGCTGATGCTTCAATAATCTTAGTGATGTGGCGGCAGACAGATTGCTGGGATGCTGAGGGTCTGTAGGGCCCTTTGCACACAGATGGCTGCAACATTGGGAGTCAGCTATCGTTCAGTTTATGGCAGTCATGCCTTGGAGTCAGAAAGCTGTGAGTTCAAGTTTCCAGGACTTGAGCACAAGATGTGGCTGACATACTGGGGGAGTGCCACACTGATGGAGGATTTGTCTCTTGAATTAGACATCAAATTGAGGCCCCATTTGCCTCCCCAGTGGGACATGGAAGGTCAAGGTCACGTGACAGTATTTCAAACGAATAGCAGGGAAGTTATCCCCTGATCAACAAGATATAAAATACCCCACAAGTTATTTGACCATTATCACATTGCTGTTTGTGGGAGCTTGCTGTGCACAAATTAGCACCTGCATTGCAACAGTGACAATACTAATGAAAGTACATATTTGGCTGTAATTTGCTTTGGGCTGTCCAGTGGTCACAAAAGGCACGTTATAAATACAAGTCACTTTTTTATAGAATGCATTTATGTTAGATCTCACATAAAAGACTGTCCGGTAAATTGACTGTCACAAGTTTGTATTACTCAGCACTGGTTACAGATACAATAAATTGGGCAGCACGGTAGCACAGTGGTTAGCACTGTTACTTCATAGCACCAGGGTCCCAGATTCGATTCCCGGCTTGGGTCACTGCCTGTGTGGAGTCTGCGTGGGTTTCCTCCGGGTGCTCTGGTCTTCTCCCACAAGTCCCAAAAGACATGCTGTTAGGTAGTTTGGATATTATGAATTCTCCATCTGTGTACCCGAACAGGTGGCTGAATGTGGTGACTAGGGGCTTTTCACAGTAACTTCATTGCAGTGTTAATGTAAGCCTACTTGTGACAAAGATTATTATTATCATCCTGTCTGGCTGCATCACAGCCTGGTATGGCAACTGCTCAGCCCAAGACTGTAAGAAACTACAGAGAGTCGTGAACACAGCCCAGTCCATCACACAAACCTGCCTCCCATCCATTGACTCTGTTTACACCGCTCACTGCCTTGGCAAAGCGGGCAGCATAATCAAAGACCCCTCCCACCCGAGTTATTCCCTCTTCTAACTTCTCTCATCGGGCAGAAGGTACAAATGTTTGAGAACACGGACTAAAATTCAAAAATAGCTTCTTCCCCACTCTTACCAGCACTGTATTCCATATGCTTCCCCCAATGTCTATGTTTATGTATTTACATCATATGCATCGCGTATTTATCGTATGTCCTATGTTTTACATGTAGGGAGTGATTTGTCTGGATTGTATGCAGAATAATACTTTTCACTGTACCTCGGTACAAGTGGCAATAAATCTAAATCCAACACTTTTCCAGGTACAACTTCTCCTGTAACTGTATTTTTCCTGAATTCCAATCTCCCCTCCAATTCCTGGTTAATAGTGTCTTCTGGGATGATAAGTATATCCTCTACACAGTGAAGACTGATGCAAAATACCTGATCAATTCAACTGCCATCGCCTATGTTCCCCTTTTAATTCCCCAGACTCTCTTTCTGTAGGATTAATACTCAATTTGTTAACTATTTTCCTCTTAAAATATCTCCACACTTGCTATCTGTTTCTATATGTCCAGCTATCTTTCACCTAGACTCCAATTTGTTCCTCCTTTTCTATCGTTGTCATTCTTGTGTTTTTTTTAAATAGTCTATCCAATCTTCTGACCTGCCACCCATCTTTGCACAATGAAATGCTTTTTCTTAAACTTGATATTATCTTTAACTCTTTTACTTAACCAAGGAGGGTGGGTCTGCCCCTTGGAATTTGTATTTCTTGTTAGCAGGCGTCTGTTCGATGTTTTCTGAAAAATTCACTTAGTGTTTGCCTCTGCATTTCTACTGACCGATCCTTTATCATTTGCCAGTTCGCTTTAGCAACCCCTGTTTTCATCCTCTCATAATTGTCTTTATTTAAATTTAAAACACTGACCTTGGACTCTTGATTCTCTCTGGTAAATTTCAATCATATTATGATCGTTACTACCTTGGGATCCTTCACTATGAGAACCCCAATTAAACCCATCTCATTGCACAATAGCAGGTCTAGTACTGCCTGCACTCTGGCTAGCTCCAGAACCTTCAGTAAGGATACAAACAGGCTTCAAATATTGAACACCTTCTCTGGACGTGGTAACATTTACCATTAATTACAAATTATAAAGTCAGAAATGCTGTAATGAGTCAACGTTTCAAATGTATAATTTAGAAATCTTTTTAACCCACCAAAAACAGTATATCATCAGTTTGTATTATTGAGATAAACATGCCATCTTATTTTTAATGTGATTCTTTGGCCCAATATTTACAAGATGGTGTCGAACGGACATTCATCGCAGAACAGATTGAATCAGCAGGTTCATTGCTGAAGGAGCCACTCTGGCTGCACATCCAGCAGACACCTGTTGTACACAATGTTCTGAGTGATATCAATAAGCCCCTTTTTGTCAACCCAACTGCAATTATTGTTTTCGCATATCTTGATGTGGAGATTAACCATATCAATTTACAGTTCAGTCTTAATTTATGGTTGCCAGCGTAGCTACCTGTCAAACAGTATCATAAAATGCTTCTAAGTCTTTGAAGTCCGGGCAAAGTCCGGGCACAGCTTACACTACTTGTGTTTCACATATTTGTACCACGTTACATCAAACACGTGTAAAATTATCCTTGAATCATTAGACACCAAGAGAGAAATGTCAATTGAGCTCATTGTCTTTTTAATTCATTCAGGGGATGCAAGTATCACTGGTAAGTTTTCTTGCCATCTATAATTGCCCTTGATATAATGATCATAGTATCAGGATATTTATTTAGATTAGCCATATAAAAAGAACAAGGAAAAATCTATTGTAACAAGACTGGAGAAAGGCCAATTTCAGTGGGGCAAGAATAGATCTGTTCCAGGTAAATTGGAATTAAAGATTGGCAGGTGACAGGAAAACAGTGGTGACATGAAAATATGAGGGAAATCCAAGAAATTGGAATATTTTCTGCTGGTTATATATATTTTTTCAATATAAGTTTGCTTAAGGTATAGATAGCTTGGCTGTTAATGGCATTAATGCCTTCGATATGTTGATGAGTTTAGCAAACAAATATTTACCAAAAGCAAGTTGATAACAATGGGGAACAGAAGATGAGGGGGTAGATTACCATGTTAAAGGTTCAAAATAAGGGACATGGTGTGAAGAGAGGTCCTAAAGTGGGTGTATTTTGCATTTACACTCTAAAAACTAGACTCAAGAAATAGAGGTATTTAGGTTTGACTTTTGAAGAAGTTAGCTTAGATAAGGGAAGTTCAAAGGGGAAACTATGAGATGATTAAACGTAGGCAGGAAGCTGGTTTTTTTAGACCTGCACCAACACCAGTAATAGTTACTGAACTCTCAAAAAGCAGTATCTACGAAGAAAGCCCATCTTGAAAAGCAAGTTATTTTGTTCCACCTCAGAAGCAACCCCTAAGAGATATAATGGTCTGGTGTAGGAACTGTTACTGGACTTATATCGTTTTAAAATCTGAAGATGTTGTGGGACCTTTGGGAAAGTTAGGTCGGAAGGAAGAGAAGCAAGGATTGTTTAGAACTGGGTAAAGTTAGTGATACTTTGTATAGCCGCTGTACTTCGATGTGACTTGTTTATTTTATTGATGAACAAACATTTATTTTGTTTAAAGTCATTACGAAACATTTAGGATAGCATTCTCTGGATTTTCAATCTGTCTTCTCATTATACCAAAGTGTAAAAACGCAGTTGAATATGTTCGTTTCAAGTTTCCCTTCTGGGATTTGGAATAACTTGCATTTACCACAAACCGTGTCCTCAACACAGGCAAAACAATGGACTATGTTAAGAGGAGAAATGGGCAAGGCAAACAAACCCAGAGCTTCCGGATAGATAGTAAGCTAGAGTGCAAGATGAAGCAGAAAAATTGGGTGATTGACAAATCACAAATTAATAATACAAAGAAGAACCAGGCTGAATGTAGAAAGTTCAAAGGAAGATTGAAAATGGAAATCAAAGAGGTTAAGAGGGCGCAAGAAAATCCTGCCAGTTTATATGAAAGGAAATCAAAAAGCCTTCCATAAACATAGAAATAGTAAAATGATAGGAGGTGGAAGGTGGAGGTTGATTAGGGACCGAAATGGGGACATGTACAGAGTATATTGCTGCACTATTGAATGAAGGGGGTGGCACGGTGGTTAGCACTGCTGCCTCAGTGTCAGGGACCCGGGTTCAATTACAACCTCGGGTCACTGTCTGTGTGGAGTCTGCACGTTCTCCCAGTGTCTGCGTGGGTTTCCTCCGGGTGCTCCGGTTTCCTCCCAAAGAACAAAGAAAGGTACAGCACAGGAACAGGCCCTTCGGCCCTCCAAGCCTGTGCCGACCATGCTGCCCATCTAAACTAAAATCTTCTACACTTCTTGGGTCCGTATCACTCTATTCCCATCCTATTCATATATTTGTCAAGAAGCCCCTTAAATGTCATTATCGTCCCTGCTTCCACCACCTCCTCCGGCAGAGAGTTCCAGGCACCCACTACCCTCTGTGTAAAAAAACTTGCCTCGTACATCTCCTCTAAACCTTGCCCCTCGCACCTTAAACCTATGCCCCCTAGTAATTGACCCCTCTACCCTAGGAAAAAGCCTCTGACTATCCACTCGGTCTATGCCCCTCATAATTTTGTAGACCTCTATCAGGTCGCCCCTCAACCTCCATCGTCCCAGTGAGAACAAACCGAGTTTATTCAACCGCTCCTCATAGTTAATGCCCTCCATACCAGGCAACATCCTGGTAAATCTCTTCTGCACCCTCTCTAAATCCTCCACATCCTTCTGGTAGTGTGGCGACCAGAATTGAACACTATACTCCAAGTGTGGCCTAACTAAGGTTCTATACAACTGCAACATGACTTGCCAATTCCTATACTCAATGCCACAGCCGATAAAGGCAAGCATGCCGTATGCCTTCTTAACTGCCTTCTCCACTGTGTTGCCCCTTTCAGTGACCTGTGGACCTGTACACCTAGATCTCTGACTTTCAATACTCGAAGGTTCTACCATTCACTGTATATTCCCTACCTGCATTAGACCTTCCAAAATGCATTCCCTCACATTTGTCCGGATTAAACTCCATCAGCCATCTCTCCGCCCAAGTCTCCAAACGATCTAAATCCTGCTGTATCCTCTGACAGACAACCTCCCACAGTCCAAAAATGTGCAGATTAGGTGGGGTTACTGGGATGGGGTGCCCTTTCGGAGGGTCGGCTCAAATGTGATGGGCCAAATGGCCTCCTTCCGCACTGTGGGGATTCTATGGTTCTAAGACAGTTTAAGGTGATATGAAGATTTTTTTTAAAATGCAGTTTGTGTTTGCTATCATTACCTGGTAGAATGGTGCAGGCAGATTCAACCAGGGCTTTCAAAAGGGAATAAGCAACTGAAGAGAGAAATAAGTATTATAGGGCGAGCGGAGTTGTTCTTGCAGAGGGCTAGCACAAGAAACCTCCTTCTATGCTGTAGACCACCAATAATTTTTAATCTTCAGATATCTGTATCGGTAAAGGGGAAAAGTCCAGTGTTTGGAGTTAGGTTGATAATTATAATAATTTGCACGGGTGTAATTCGAACATTTGTTATTTCTTAGCAATGACAACATATCCCCGAGTCTAAACTGTAGTTATCAGTAAGAATATTATCTCCCATAGAAAACCATGATATTACTATATTACCCATGATATTGTTAACCCAATCAATATTAATTTTAAAAGTTAATGTTTCAGCCTATTTCATTTAACTTTTATCAATGCTAATCTAACTGCTGCCTCATACAAGGCAATCCATAAACTATTACACATTCTTTGGTTGCCTTGGTCGCCTCCACAAACCTTCATATTTTTCTTAATACTTCTATTATTCCAACTGTAAATGGAATGTTTGTCTCTCCATAGTGCACAATGAGGCCAATACTTTATGACTGTGTTGGTTACTTTTATTTATTTTATTTAAAGGTATGCATTATTACAGCTCAGCTGCCCTATCAGGAGTTCTATTGGCATTTAAGATCCTAATCAGTATTTGAAGAAGAGGGAGCACTCCCCAGTGTACACTAATACTCTTTCATTTATTGATGGGACATGCGCACCACCAGCTGGGCCAGTATTTATCGCCCTTCCCCAATTGTTCTTCAACTCCGTTTCAAAGGACAGTAAAGAGTCGACCACAGAAATCACATATAAGCCAGGCCAGGTAAGGACGGCAGATTTCCATTCCTAAAGACCACTAGTAAACAAAAATAGATGTGTTTTTAACAACAATCAACAATGACTTCATGGTTATCATTCCACTTTTTAATTCCAGATTTATTTTCAGCAATTTCAAATTTCACTATCGGCTGTGGTGAGATTTGAACCCAGATTACCCTGGGTCCTGGATTATTAGTCCAGTGTCAGCACCACTATGCCATCGCCTA
This sequence comes from Scyliorhinus canicula, assembly GCF_902713615.1. NCBI lineage: Eukaryota > Metazoa > Chordata > Chondrichthyes > Carcharhiniformes > Scyliorhinidae > Scyliorhinus > Scyliorhinus canicula. The sequence goes on along the minus strand of NC_052153.1, from coordinate 142,662 downwards.
CCCACCCAAAAAAAACAATTGGCCAACCATTCTTTTAATTGATGTTTACAAAACATCATTGCCACCGAATATCTGCCAAGTTTCTTTACAAATTTCAAAACAGATCCATTATGAAGGTTCTTGAAATGTTTCAATTATACATTACGGTACGACATAAATGAGAGTTATTTCTTCCTAAACAAATAAACATTTAAATATGAACTAAATTGATAGGAAATTCCCAGTTCAACTCCCGGCCATTGGATTGCTGCACCCCAACTCATTTATCCCTTAAAGTTTGTTCCCCAATTAGATCATGGGCAACCCAATCCCATGTCCCTGCTTTTTCCTCAAAAGCCCTATCAATAGATTTAAAATTTAATTGATCTAGCTTCAATTACAATTTTATGGAAGAGTTAATTTCATTCAAGGTCTGGCTCATTGTGTAAATAAATTTAAAAATTGTGTCCTCTTATCCTAAACTCTCCAACCAATGGAAATAATATCTCTATCTACCTTATCAATTCTGCTTAATACCTTAAACTTGAATCAAATCACCCCTTAACCCAAGAGAATAGAACTCTAGTTGTACAAACAGGACAATTGGACTCGTTATGATTGATATGATCCAACTTATATTTTAGTATCAGTCTCCGCAAAGGTGACCGGACATGTTGAAAAGGCTGTTTAAGAAAGGCATAAAGTATACATTTATAAATCAGCTCTGAACAGCACAGGTCAAGTTTTTAAGAGAAGAAGCACGTACTAGAATTTTACTACGGATGTCCTTCGAGCAGAGGAGAGATTTAGCAGAAGCTTTCAAAACCATTAATGGTTTTGATAAATAAGGTAAAACTGTTTTCAGTGATGGAAAAATCAATAACAGATTTAAGATGATTGGTTAAAAAAAACCCTGGGGAGGAGAAGTTATTTTGTCCACTGCCTGAAAGGGGGTGGAAGCAGTTGATAACTAAAGGGTTCGGAGAAAGTATCAGAGGAGAGGTTCAAATGGATGCTAGACTGGATGGCCACCTCCTGTGTAGCAGGAGATTATAAACTATTACATTTCTTCTCTGCTTGAAAAATGAAAAAGGGTTGATATTCTAGAAAATTCCATCTCTTAAAAAGTACAGCAAATTTATTTTTTTGGCATCAAATTATGTTTCAAGCTGTTTAAATCCCATGGCAAAGTTCTTTGAACCTGTAGCGATCTATAAAATACTGTAACGATCTATACAATTTTTATTTTCAGCTGTGCTCCATTCTCAAAATGGAGAATGGAGGAAATTCCGAGTGTATCACTGTTGTTGTTTAGGTGGGGCCTTGTGGTGCAGGTCTTGTGTACCTGTCTCTGAACCAGATAAGCTGGGTTCAAGTTCCACCCAGAGGACCTGCTGGTCAGAAAGACTGGTTCATAATACAGCCAGACAGGTGGAGCATCAAACTTGCAAATCCTTCCAGCACACAGCAAGAGCCGGAGAAATTCCTAATTAGCCACAGCTCCAGGTTATAATATACACAAGGTTTAGCTCCTCGAGTGGTCTGTAACACACCTGTTTGCTGGTTCAAGCCATCTAGAAACATGAGGCTACAAGTAAAATTCCCCAATTCTCATGATGTAGCGATGCTGGCGTTGGACTGGGGTGACCACAGTAAGAAGTCTTACAACACCAGGTTAAAGTCCAACAGGTTTGTTTCAAACACTAACTTTCAGGTGAGGAAGGGGCAGTGCTCCGAAAGCTCGTGTTTGAAACAAACCTGTTGGACTTTAACCCAATTCTCATAGTTAGAGGTTTTGGATAGCAAAAAGGGAGAAAATAATTTGTACTTGGGGGGGAAAAAAAATCCTAATCACATTATTTGTAAAACATTGAAGAGGAAGGTCAGTGTTTTGCTCGACATATATCAAGTTTCATTAAACTTATATGCACCTTGTCAAATAATTCGGTAATCAATAACGCATACACGTAAATGTTTCTTTCCATAACGTTTAAATGATCGTTTGCTGTAGTTATAGAACATAGAACAGTACAGCACAGAACAGGCCCTTCGGCCCTCGATGTTGTGCCGAGCAATGATCACCCTACTCAAACCCACGTATCCACCCTATACCCGTAACCCAACAACCCCCCCCATAACCTTACTTTTTTTAGGACACTATGGGCAATTTAGCATGGCCAATCCACCTATCCCGCACATCTTTGGACTGTGGGAGGAAACCGGAGCACCCGGAGGAAACCCACGCACACACGGAGAGGACGTGCAGACTCCGCACAGACAGTGACCCAGCCGGGAATCGAACCTGGGACCCTGTAGCTGTGAAGCATTTATGCTAACCACCATGCTACCATGCTGCCCAGTTGATAATTAAAAACAGAAAATACCACATTTTAGCAATGTGCTTTTCTTCCAGTTCAGATTGCACGTTGCTGACGGTTGGCATGCTGGACAATAATGAAAAATAAAGACTGGCATTTCATTTTTGGATAATTTCGGATTATCCAATTGCGAATTGAACTGCTCCCGAGCTCGGTGATTTAGGAATTTTAGCTCCATTTGTGATATTGATCCTAAATAAAACTCGCCGGCAGGAACATAGGCACTCGTTCCTATGGTTACAGATTGCGCACAGCATTACCTTTATATAGTTTCCTGGTCACTGAATCCATTAACATTTCGCACTCCCCAGACCTCATTAACCAGGCTGGTTATTTAGGAGATTACATTTAAAATCGAGTCATGACACCATTTCCCCCACATTGCAATTTAATGTAACATTCGAACCTATTTATGTTTTTATAAAGTGAGGCATCCGGTTTATTCAGATAATTCCCAATGGAAAATCCCACCAGATAGATGTTGCAAATTAATCCTCAGTATTAGTGGTTAATCTGCTTCAATTTACTTGCACAGTAAAAACGCTGCACCGTTTTATTTACTTTATTAACTGAGTGAGTCACTCCATAACCGTTGAAATATAATTAATTAATTTGTCTAATTTTAGCCGCAGCCTCTATCGTCAGAATCAAACCAAAGGAGAGTCTTTGCACTAAAGATTGACCTACATACCCACAGGTGCAGAGCTCGCAAATACATTTCCTCTTCATGGTGTGGAGAGGAGTCAGAACCCTGCTCTGCTCGGCTGTGTTGTGTTGGTTAGAAATCCGTGTGGGTTTCTAAGCAATCCGTCCGTCCCAGGAACAGGAACACCTCTGCACAGGATGAACATAATCCCCTTCAGTGCAATGCAAACAGCTCCCCAGTAAAATCAGTTCAACCAACAAAAAAACTCTACAAAAAAATGTCAACGATTCCCCCCCTCCCAGAAATACAGATAAAGACTGAATTTTTGAAAAGCCAAATTGTATATTTTCAAAGTTTTATTTTAATGCAACACGCAATGGGGGCAAGTCGCAAGCTTTGATTACTGAGTAGTGCCACATAGGACACGATGAATGAAACTTAATTACAGTCCAGGAAAGCAGATAGTTTTTAGTTTAAATGTTTACCATTAAATAGCAAAGGAACTTGGAATCTGGGGCTGATTTAGCACAGTGGGCTAAATAGCTGGTATAGAAGAACAAGGCCAGCAGCGGGTTCAATTCCAGTACCAGCCTCCTCGAACAGGCGTCGGAACGTGATGACTAGGGGCTTTTCACTAACTTAATTGAAGCCTATTTGTGACAATAAGTGATTATTAATATTATCCAGTGTGTTAAATTGTTTTAAGATTAAGGCCAGATTAGCTGTGAAAAAAGGAGAATGTGGTTCTCAAAGTGGCAATCGAAATCCCAAACCATGTGTAATAAAAAAAACAGAATTTAAGTCATTTAATCATCTAAATAGCCTAGGGATTACACGGTTCTATCATTGCTCTCCCTCCAGGTGCAATTCACAGGGTGCGATTGATAGAATGTAGGGTCAGGGACCAAGCAGGTGAATGGACAGCAAGCTGTTGGTAGTTGAAGGGAGTTACACAGATTGGTAAAGACAGGAAGTAAAATGCCATAAGGTTGAGAGTTGGGACCACTTGTTCTTTATTTACATCAATAATTTGAACAGGGCAGGAAGAACACCATTCACATTTGCAGATGACAACAAATGTGGGTTGGAGTATAATTTTTAAACAGGTGCTAGATCCCCAAAATAACCCTCATGACTCTTCTCCAAGGTGAATATGTACCATCTATGTGCAGCCCAGATTAAGCAGCAGTAGAGTATCAAGTGGACAATGTATAATATGGACTCTGCTGCCCAGGTGGCACCCACCAGTTTCCATATGAGAGTCGCTCGTCTTGCCCTTCGCTCTGGTATTCTGAAGGTGTCGCTGGGAGATCAATCAATGATATTTTAGCATTGGGTTGCGGCTAAGTGGCTGGTCACAGAACTAGACATAAATTTCTTCTACAGCTGGTCAGGTGGAAGATTTCCTGTGCTCGCACATATTTAACTTGAAGGCTGGAGGTAAAGCATCCCCTCCCCCAAAAACTAACAGCTAACAAAGCACTCCCATTGACACAGGACCTCAAAAATAAACCCACAGGTTCATCTGAAAATCCATTGTCCCGGTTAGAAAACGCTCCACATCCTACAAAATGATAATACTTCAGACAACTCTCAACAGCTTGAGGATGGGCCCGGGAAGATGTGGACACCATGAGGAATGCCCCAAAGTGTGATTGTGGCCATCCGAGACACATCACCCACACACTTTCTCTTACCCTGAGAAATCCATTCCTAGTGGCATCACAACCGTTCATACGACATCAGCTAAAGACATTGAATGGATTGTTAACCTCAACATTAAACATCAACTCTACAAGGCATTGATGTGACTGCATCTGGAGTATTGGGCACAGTTTTGGTCCCCTTATTTGACGAAAGATGTAGTGGCATTGGAGGCAGTTCAGAGGAGATTCACTAAATCGATTCCAGAGATGAGGGATTTGTCTTATGACGAGAGATTTAACAGTTTAGGCCGATACTCTCTCGAGTTTAGAAGAATGAGGGGAAAATCAAATTGAGGTATACAAAGTGCTAAAAGGTATGGATAAAGTAGACGTGGAGCAGATGCTTCCTCCTATGGGGCATTCTAGAATGAGAGGTCACAGACTCAGAATAAGGTAGCAAATTTAAAATCGAGTCGAGGAGAAACTACTTCTCCCAAAGGGTCGTGAATCTGTGGAATTCGCTACCCCAGAGTGTGGTGGACGCTGGGACGAGTAAATTTACAGATTTGTAATTGGTAATGGGCTGAAGGATTATGGAGAATGGGCAGGATGGTGGAGTTAAGGCAGGATGAGATCAGCCATGATCGAATGGCGGGGCAGACTCGATGGTCAAATGGCCTAATTCTGCTCCCATCATGAACTTTTGAACTATAACCAGCCATTTATGGGACAGCACAGTAGCACTGTGGTTAGCACAGTTGCTTCACAGCTCCAGGGTCCCAGGCGATTCCCGGCTTGGGTCACAGTCTGTGCGGAGTCTGCACGTTCTCCCAGCATGTGTGGGTTTACTGCGGGTGCTCCGGTTTCCTCCCACAGTTCAAAGATGTGTAGGTTAGGTGGATTGTCATGATAAATTGCCCTTAGTTTCCAAAATGTGAGGTTATTGGGTTGCAGTGATAGGGTGGAGGAGTGAGCGTAAGTAGGGTGCTCTTTCCAAGAGCCAGTGCAGACTCGATGGGCCAAATGGCCTCCTTATACAGTGTAAATACTATGATTCGAACAACAAAATAAAAAAGGAGTGTAACACAATACAACAGTAATGAACCAAAGAATGGGTGTGAAAATGCCAAATTAATGTTAATAAATACATATCCACTGTCAACAGTTCAAAATCCTTAAACGTACTTCCTAACAGTGCTGTGTGCAGTTTCACCATGCAGACTAACAGTGCTTTGTATGCACCTTCATCACGCAGACTAAAAGTGAAATGAAAATCGCTTATTGCCACAAGTAGGCTTCAAATGAGGTTACTGTGAAAAGTCCCTAGTCGTCACATTCCGGCACCTGTTCGGGGAGGTTGGTACGGGAGCAGTTCTTTGGGTGCACCATCATCACGCAGACTAAACATATTGTGTGTATTTTCACCACACAGGCTAACAGTGCTTTGGGTGCACCATCATCACGCAGACGAAAAGTGAAATGAAAATCACGTGTCACAAGTAGGCTTCAAATTAAGTTACTGTGAAAAGCCCCTAGTCACCACATTCCGCCACCTGTTCGGGGAGGCTGGTATGGGAACAGTGCTTTGGACCTTCACTATGCAGGCTGCAGTGGTACAAGGCAGTTCACCACCACTTTCTCAGGGCAACTATGCTGGCCCAGCCAATGATGCCCACATCCCATGAATGATCATTTACTGAAGGATTATACAGAACTAAGAGGTGAAAATTATCTGGAAAGGATGGATTTGCCAAAGCTCATTTTTCTAGTGAAAAAGGATGAGGGATAGCCATTAAAATTACAAAGAAACCAGACAGTATAGAGAAAATGTCTCCACTGCAAGGATCATAAATAAGCTACCGAGTAATAAATCACAACGAAAGCAGGAATCTTATTCACCAGAGTAGTCGAATGTGGAACTCACTCCCACATGGAGCGGTTGAGGCACGAGCATAGTGCATTGAAGGGAAAGTTAGGTAAGGGGCCATGAGAGAGACAGGAACAGGATGGGAGCGGACTCTCACTATGCCTAAACACAATGGCATGTTTTTTTATGCTGCTAATTCTATTAAAATATCAGCAATAACATTCCACTCATCGGGAAAAGGATTGATGGTTCAAGAAATCAGCCACCATTAACTCAGGAAAACTATGGATGAACTATTGCTACATCCTGAAAAAACGTTGCAGAATCAAACTTGTATTTAACTGGTGGTGTACAATGTTATTATTGATATATTTTATGTAAATGTTATCTAATTGTAGTTCTCTCATTGTAATGTTCTCAATTATCTAATTGAGAATCAACTGCAATGGTTTCACTTTCTGTTCCTGCAGTTACTTCTGATGTCCTCCAGGATCTTTCCTTTGACATCCCTATTTCTCATCTTTAGAACCATAGAACAGTACAGAACAGGCCCTTCGGCCCTCAATGTTGTGCCGAGCCATGATCACCCTACTCAAACCCACGTATCCACCCTATACCCGTAACCCAACAACCCCCCCATTAACCTTACTTTTTTAGGACACTACGGGCAATTTAGCATGGCCAATCCACCTAACCCGCACATCTTTGGACTGTGGGAGGAAACCGGAGCACCCGGAGGAAACCCACGCACACAGGGGGAGGACGTGCAGACTCCACACAGACAGTGACCCAGCCGGGAATCAAACCTGGGACCCTGGAGCTGTGAAGCATTTATGCTAACCACCATGCTACCCTGCTGCCCCAAGAGACACCTTTGTGCTGTCTCTTGCTGGTGTGGTTCAAAAACACCCCATCCCCTCTCTCCATTGTCTCCAAATTATCAGAATGCAGGTTGGCTATGCAGTCCATGAAGAGAATGTTCTTCCAATTAAATATTAAGTTGACTTCAGGTTGTGCAACAAATTCTCTTCCCTAACCACGAACTCCATCCGTCTCCCTAACAACCATCTCTGACTGTTTGCAACCTTGGTGCCATATTCAACCCTGAAATGAGCTTATAAATCACCTACCTACACCAAGTATCAATTCTCATCTCCAGACTCACTGGTTGTGACGAATGTAGGAAATTGTTACATATCAGATTTATATTTGTTGCAGTAATGTTGTTTAAAAACCCTGATTTAAGATACATACAGGCAGTGTGTCTGCTAAAGCTGGATAAAGGGTTCATAAAACAGAGGTAATTGAAGGAGAGTTCACAGTCTGAAGTTGTTGAACTCAATGTCAAGTCCGGAAGGCCGTAATGTGCCTAAAGGCTGTAACGTGCCTAATCGGAAGAGGAGGTGCTGTTCCTCCAGTTTGCACTGGGCTTCACTGGAACATTGCAGCAGGCCAAGGACAGACATATGTGGACGAGAGCAGAAGGGTGAATTGGAATGGCGACAAGGTCTGCATTTAGTCTCCAATGTAGAGCAGACCGCATTGGGAGCAGCAAATGCAATAGACCAGACTGAAGGAGGTGCACATGAAGCACTGCCTCACTTGAAAAGAGCATTTAGGGCCTGTGCTGGCAAGCATGGAGGTGGTAAAGGGGCAGGTGTTACAACTTCTGTGATTGCATGGGAAGGTGCCGTGGAAAGAGAGAGGTGTTTGGGGTGATGGAAGAGTGCAGGGTATTCCGGAAAGAACGACCCTGTGAAATGCTGACAGAGGGAGTGAGATGTGCTTGGTGGCGGAATCGTGCTGGAGTGGGTGGAACTGGCAGAGGATGATCCTTTGAATGTGGAGGCTGGCGGGTGGACAAAGGCAACCCTATCCTGGTTCTGGGAGGGGTGAGGGCAGAGGTGCGGGAGATGGGTCGGTCAGTTGAGAGCCTCGTGACGGAGGTAAATCCGCAGTAATTTGATTTTATCTCCGCTACATTTTCTTTTACTCCTTTCAATAAATCCCTTCTGGTTGCTTTCTGCAGGAATTTAGAAATGTTATTACTTCTTCATATTAGATCACGTTTATTCACCCTACTTGTTCAGCATCCTTAATTCAAGTTTGCACAACTTAACTGATTTTATATTATATATTAAAGGGCTCATCAATTTACATAAATTGCAGATCATGTCTGTGTTACTAGAGCAATGGAAAGATGTCTGTAATATTTACAGCATTAGATTGGGGTATTGTTCAAAAATTATCTACCAATTTGATGTTTGAAAGAATACTCCATTTTGTTGCAGCCAAGAAAATCCAACATTCACAAGGCTCAAGCCATCAACTATGAATTGAGACAAAGCCTTCTGTACAGGTGGCTTTACAAAACCAAGACAGCCCAGCTACAGTAAATAATGCAATTAATTTATACACTTATTTATTAATTTCAAATACAAAATATTAGTCACAAAATAGTGAAGGAAGTAGGGACCAATACAAAATGTGACAAATTGATTGGGATTCGCCCCCAAAGAATTTAAAGATCTCTCAATGTGAAAGTTGGCATTACCAAGAACACATTTTCAACTTTTACATTAAATGTCAGTGTTTAGCATGTCCAGGAAAGCAATAGGCCGTTTACAACAGGAAATTAGTGGTCTACATTCTGCTCCCAGAAAATGTCTGTACCCCAAACTACCAAATACCTTGTGACATTTCAAAGACAATTCAACAAATACTAAAATGGTAGTCTATCCGTGATGGCAGTCCATCTGTACACACTTATTTGAACTGGATGGGAAGCAAAGACAAAATTTAATCTTAGATACACCCATTCCACATTCCATTGTTCTTGACCAATCAGAACCAGAGCAAGAGGTAAAAATGATATTGTGCCATCTAATGTACAAGTTTACAGCTGCAAACAAAACAATTCAGGCGATTCTTGCATAAATTAAATGTACAATAATCAGTGCATGAACGAAGTTCAAATTTTGTTTTGATCAAGATAAGCACCAGTTGCTGGCAAACAGAACTATTTTTTATTTCCGGTATCCAGCCATCCAAAACTGCTCAGGGTCAGGTGATGGATTGCCAGATGCAGAGTAAAACTTTGTTGCACTACCTCCAGGTCATCTAGATAAGCCCATTCAAACTAGAGTGCCATTCAAACTGCCCAAATATTTCCTTTTCACGCCAACAGCCTGGGATGGTTTGGATTCCAGGTACCAAAGGTAATAGACTAGTGCTCAACCTCAAAAAGGTAACTGTAGAGTTAGCGAGTAACTGGTTAGGGATTTTACAAAAATTCTCATTCTGAATGGATCGAAGGTCACTATTCAAGAAAGGGGAAGAGAGAAAAATCAGGGAAGTACAGACCAGCTAGCCTGACATCAACCTCAAGAAAATGTTGGAATCTATTAAGGAAGCCTTCGGAATCCAGACGGTCAATATGGCTTTATGAAAAGGAAGAACATAGAGGCCGCAAAGAGATAGACAGGTTAAGTCATGGGCAAAAAAATAGCAGATGGAGCTTTAATGTGGTGAAAGAGGTTACTCACTTTAGAAATAATAAAGTAGATTTAGAACAGGCGTGATTTAAGAAAATAAGCTCAAGAGACTTTGTCCTCATACAAAGACAAGAAGTTTTCTTGCTGAACCTGCAAGCTATTAGGAGCGCAAATAGCCTCATTACCATTGTTATAAACAGCTTCTTTGGCGAGACCACATCTGAAGTATCATCCACAGCTTTAGTCTCCATATCTGAAGCATAAGGAGTATAGCAAAGCTTCAATAGACTGGTACTTGGGATGGCAAGGTTGTCCTATGACGTGAGCCCAAGTAAATTTGGCCTATACTCTCTGGAGTTACGAGAATTGATTTATTTGAAACACACTAGATTATGACGGGGCTTCACAGGGTAGACATAGGTGGGAATGCAGAATACAGGAGCAGCATCTCAGACCATGGGGATCAATCATTTACAACCACAATGAATAGAAATGTCTTGTCAGAGGGTGGTGAATCGTTGGAACAGCCTATTCCAGTGGGTTGGGATAATCCAGGGAAATGGAAGCAGGCAGGAAAATGATGAGCCGGGACCATTTGCAATAACAGAGCAAGGCCTTGGGATCCATACAGTCTATTCCTGCTCCTAAATTATGGTGTTCTTGCAACATTTGGACCACTAGAACGTTATTAACTGTCCCACGTCAGTAGAGAATCTTTCCCAATCAGTAGAACTTTCAGACTCATCTGAAAAGTAAAAGAGATAAATAATTAAAACAAATATGGATATAGAAAAAGCAGTTTGAGCAAGAATCAAGCATCACCACCATTAGCAGTGAAGTTGTAAAACATGTGCTTACAGATCAGTTATTAGGTAGACCAATTTGAAGTAAATGCATTAGAACTTGATGAAAGTACTGAATTGCATGGACTAGAACATAGAACAGTACAGCACAGAACAGGCCCTTCAGCCCTCGATGTTGTGCCGAGCAATGATCACCCTACCCAAACCCACATATCCACCCTATACCCGTAACCCAACAACCCCCCCACCCTTAACCTTACTTTTTAGGACACTACGGGCAATTTAACATGGCCAATCCACCTAACCCGCACATCTTTGGACTGTGGGAGGAAACCGGAGCACCCGGAGGAAACCCACGCACACACGGGGAGGACGTGCAGACGCCACACAGACAGTGACCCAGCCGGGAATCGAACCTGGGACCCTGGAGCTGTAAAGCATTTATGCTAACCACCATGCTACCGTGCTGCCCAAAGTAGACTAGTTTGCATCGGTGTCATAAATAGTTCACCAAATGGACTATTAGCAGCATACTCAATTTCCTCATGGACCTTGCCTCAATCTGGAGCAACACTGAAGAGAAGTGCTCCACTGTTCATAGAATGGATATTCTGGAGGAAGCAACACAGTGGACCATCTGATTTATGTAGGACATAATATCTTGCACGGGATAAATTGCATGTTTGAATTTAAGTATTCATCGGTCCTTCAATCTGGAGAACAAAGCTGTGCACCGCACTTCAGATGTGGTCTCATTAAAGTTCTTCATAATTATAGTGAGACTTTTTTGTTGTATTCCAGCTTTCCATCAACAAGTGCCATTTACCTTCCTAATAGCTTGCTGTATCTACAGGCTAACCTTTTATTGTCTTTGTACAAATACAACCAAGCCTCTGAACAAAAGAAAAAAATCACCACAAAAATCAAGTGAACTGAACCCAAGTAATTTCTGTGCAGCTCCCAATTTGCCATTTATCATTCCTTCCAATACGATGCAACTTTGAGTCTTGGGAAACATGGATCAAAAGTATTGCTTGGCTCAAAATGCTCTTGTAATCCAAAACAGTAAATGTAGAATGGTAATTCTTTTCAGTTGACGTGAATACTATAGACAGATTATATGTGCCCACTGTCAAACCCACAAGTACATAGTTCAGATCCATTTCTGGTGGCATCATAACCATTTGCAATGTGGCAGCAGAAGTCACTGACTGGATTGTTAATCATAATTTCAAACTAGACTGCTTCCCCAGCCATATGAATAAAAGACAAAGTGAAAAGAACAAGAAAGTCACCGGCAAATAGACTTGACGGAATTAGGCAAGCATTACTTTTCAAATTGGAAATACCCAAAGGTGCAACGCTTAGGAAAGAGTTTGTATCAAAGTGAGGGTGTGGGAGAGGGAGGAAGAGTCGTCGGGGCAGATTACCCAAAAGTAGCTTTTGAAAGTAGAGATGGGATAAAATGGAAAGATTTAAGGAAACATTAGTGTGAAACTAAGATGACTGAAGACTGCAAATAATGGTGGAAGGAGAAAAACAAGAGTCAGAAAAGTGGAGTGCGCAAAAGGAAACTGGATGGTCAATGCATCGGAAGGATTTATAATTAGAATTTCAAAAATGCAACCTCTGGAAGCCAATGGAGGTCAAAATAGGATTGATAGATACAGATAATATGGATTGGTTGCCATAAAGGCACGAGTACCCAGGAGGTTAATCAATAGAATGTTGAAGTCATGGAGGCTTTCAAAGGCAGAGGATTAAAAGATGAACACAAATGGAAATAAACTGTGATGAACTGAAACAAGGATGAGTCAGCTTCACACATCTGGGTCTTTTGCTGTTAACTTCATTAATTTGTGGAGTTAGTACCAATGTTCAAACAAGAATATTGGGAGTTGTGAGTGGTGGGACATCATCCGTGGAAATGTAACAATATAAAAACATTTAGCATTAAAAGTTGCGATATGGATTGGAGGAGTCATAGAAACAGGCCCTTCGGCCCAGCTTGCCCATGCCACCCAGTTCACTAAGCTAGTCGCACTTGCCCGCATTTGGCCCATATCCCTCTATACCCACCTCACCCATGTAACGGTCTTAACTTTTGTTAAAGGAAAAAATTGTACCCACCTCTACCACTGCCTCTGGCAGCTCATTCCAGATGCTCACCACTGTGCTGGAACAGGGCTGATACAGATGCTGCTTGCAGCTGTAACTAGTTAATTATATAACAAGCTTAAACAGAGGCTAGACAGGGCAGCACGGCGGCACAGTGGTTAGCACTGCTGCCTCACGGCACTGAGGGTCCCAGGTTCGAACCTGGCTCTGGGTCACTGCCTGTGTGGAGTTTGCACATTCTCCCCATGTTTGCATGGGTTTCGCCCTCACAACCCAAAGATGTGCAGGGTAGGTGAATTGGCCACACTAAATTACCCCTTAATTGGAAAAAAATTAATTGGGTACTCTAAAAAAATTTTTTTTTTTTTTATTAAAACAGAGGCTAGTTTCAGAGGAGTATAAAAGTCAACATTATAAAGTGCAGCTGCTGCCTGCACTGAAGTATCTTTGGACTGCAGTTGGAGTTTGGTGACAAGGGACCAGGTGATCCTTTCCCCAGAAAGAAGAGCGGCAGCCTGGGTGAGTATTTCTATCGTCTTTAACAGACCCCAAACCAAAGGAAACAGACAGAAACATATAGAAAATAGAAGCAGGAGGCAGCCATTTGGCCCTTCGAGCCTGCTCCGCCATTCATCATCATGGCTGATCATTAAGTTCAATACCAATTCCACCTTCCTCCCATATCCCTCAATCCCTTTAACCCCAAGAGCAAAATCTAATTCCTTCTTGAAATTACACATTTTAGCTTCAAATACTTTGTGGTAGTGACTTCCACAGATTCACCACTCTCTGGGTGAAGAAATTTCTCCTCGTCTCAGTCCTAACAAGTTTATCCTTTATCCTTAAACCATGACCCCTCGTTCTGGACTCCCCCACCCTCGGGGACATTCTTTCTGAATCTATCTCGTCTAATCCTGTTAGAATTTTATAAGATTTTTATGAGATCTCCTCTCAGTCTGCTAAACTCCAATGAATATAATCCTAACCAATTTAGTCTTTCCTCATATGACAGTCCCGCCATCCAAGGAATCAGCCTGGTGAACCTTCGCTGAACTCCCTCCTTAACACGAAAATCCTTCCTCGGATAAGGACAACAAAACTGCACACAATACTCCAGTGTGGCCTCACCAATGCCCTATACAACTGCAGTAAAAAATCCCTATTCCCATACTCAATCCTCTTGCTATGAGGCCCAACATACCATTTGCCTTCTTTACTGCCTGCTGTACCTGTGCACTTACTTTCAGTGACTGATGCACGAGGACACCAAAGTCTTGCCAAGTATCCACCTCTCTCAATTTACACCCATTCAAATAATAATCTGCCTTCCTATTTTTGCTACTGAAGTGGATATCCACATTATACTGCATCCTCCACGCATCTGCCCATTCACTCAGCCTGTCCAAATCTCGCTGAAGCATCTCTGCATTCTCCTCACATAGCAATCTGCTATGTGAGACCTTGTCAAATCTAAATAAACCACATCCACCAGGTCTCCCACGTCAACTCTACTAGTTAGAGGAAGTTAAAGCAAAGGGTCTCATTTAACAGTAAATCGTGGCAGGCAGCTCTGACATGTGGAACGCATCCTCTGGCACGATATGGGAAGCCAGGGACATTTCCAGTGTGCAGGATGACCAGGTGTGCAGCAATGTCTGCAGCTAATTCCATCTTCCTCCCCAACAGGTTTTCCGTTTGGTGTTGGGAGAGGTGGTTTCTCTGGGAAATGCAAGGGCCGGCGGGGGAGAGAGAGTGAGAGAGAGAGCGAGAGAGCGAGAGAGCGAGAGAGCGAGAGAGCGAGAGAGCGAGAGAGCGAGAGAGCGAGAGAGCGAGAGAGCGAGAGAGCGAGAGAGCGAGAGAGCGAGAGAGCGAGAGAGCGCGAGAGCGCGAGAGCGCGAGAGCGCGAGAGCGCGAGAGAGAGAGAGAAAGAGAGAGAGAGAGAGAGAGAGAAAGAAAGAGAGAGAGAGAAAGAAAGAAAGAGAAGAGAGAGAAAGAAAGAGAGAGAGAAAGAGAGAGAGAGGAAGAAAGGTGAAAAGAAAACATTAGTGGAAGTTGTCAAGGGGTTTCCAAAGAATAGTGGTAAGATAGAGGATGGCATGAAGCATGAAATTAGAGATGCACGTAACAAGGGTGTTATAGCAATCAGGGTGACTTTAATCTACATATAGATTGGGCAAACCAAATTAGCAACAATATTGTGGCAGATGGAACCTGTTGAAATATTTTTTTTAGACGAATACGTCAAGGAACCAACAAGGGAACAGGCTATCAGAGATTTGATATTGTGCAATGAGAAGGGGTTAATTAATAATCTTGTTGTGTGGGGTCCTTTAGGAAACAGCGACCATAACATGATAAAACTGAAAAAGTCTGATCTTAAAACTGGGGTCCCAAATTTGAACATAGGAACTACAAAGGTATGAGGGAAACTACAAAGGTATGAGGGGTGAGTTGGGGAACTTAATTAACTTGACTGTGGATAGGCAAGCTTCTAATTTCCATGTTGCACAACATTCAAAGAAGAAGAATGAGAACAATTCTTTGAAAGGTATTGTAAAATTAAGCAAAGTTAGGTTAATTAGATATGTATACAATGAAGAATATTTATTAAAAAACAAGCTCTAACACTGCAGGTTACAAATTATTTCAGTGTCTATGAAAAGGATAGCGTTAGAAAATTTCAGAGTAAAGGACACATTTCTGCCACTCAGATCAAAAGAATGCAATATGTATTGGTAATTTGAAATAAATTTCACTGGATCATTGATGGTGAGTATACTGACACAAGGTGGATAACTATAAAATCGGTAGAACTTGAGACATGGAAATGTTAGCATAGCTGAAATTGCACCCATCCTAAAAATCCAGGAAATGAGACCCATGCCAGTCTTTAAATGTGCTTAAACTGGAAGTTATGTCAGAGGATTGGTCACTGCCAATGAAAGATCATTGCTCAAAAAGAGCGATTCCAGGTAGCTACAACAGACCAATCAGCCTCAAATCAAAAATAGCAATATCTTATTGAGGCTACAATATTGATAAAATTCCTCACCTAGTCAAGGGTTAATTAAGGATAGCTGGATGAAGTGGCAAGGAGAGTGACAAATTTAGCGCTTCTTAAAAAGCAAGGAGTGTTTTGATGAGGAAAGACAGTGGATGCAGTGCACATGGATTTTCAAAAATTATTTGAGGTGCTTCTACGTGGGGTAGAATTAAGACATCCTAATAAAGGCCCTGCCTTCTCATGACCCTCACCACCAGTCAGTTCTCCACCTCAGGGGTAAGCAGCTTGTGGTCATCTGGGACTATGGCGACTTTACTTTCACCAATAAAGGGTGTGTGGACTCAGGAATAGCAAGTTGGTGAAAAGGGCCATTGTGGATAATGGACACTTGAGCACCAATAACGTATTACCAAAAAGCTGCTCTCCTGATAAAGGAATTCTACAGGTAAATATGCCAGATTTAACCAACTTGGTCAACTGCATACCTGACACACAGGAACCATTAAGTTTGTTTCGAAACCAAACAAGAGGCTAATTCTCATGTGTATATTGCTCTGAGGGAGAGGCAGACGTACTGTTCTGAGGGAGAGTCAGGTTGTACTTCAATAATGTGGTTTGAATGTTGACTAGCCAAGAGTTAAAGATCTCCAAATATGGACCGAAGAATAATCTACTGATGCTACACAAATTAACAGCACCTGAATATCTGTTTCCTGGTGCTAGTGAACTTGGGTTTTCATGCTAATTAAAGCATTTGCTTATAGTTACTGGGATTCAAGTTACTGGATTTGTGGAAACAATATCAGCCAGCAGCAATAAATATAATAGTTCCCAATGAGCTAGGCTGCTCAAGGAATGAACTAAGTGAGCCTAGCATGGGTAATGAATTAAAAGGACCAACTGTTTGGCTTCAATTTGACCTCCGATTTGCCAACATGTTTATACACCATTTTCCTCGGAAAAGAGAGAACAATAGTCACCGACTTACTAAATAGGTACCAGGAATTTCCACCAATGCTAGCAGCCAGCACAAAATACATGAACTAACTGAGAAAAGAATAGAAATTCACCTTTTACAAGTGATATATTCAGGAGCAAACACTTGCCTCTATAGTTTGAACCAAAACAAGCCTATCCCTTGAATGATTGAATGTATTTTTATACTGATTGACAAAGGACTCTAATACAAAAGCTTTGATAACAATGAACTTTTTAACAAAAATAGGTTAAATATTCTCTGCTGGAATAATTGATACATATTTGACAAGTTCAACTAGCTCAGGATTATTTCGCACTGATCTGCCGTTTAAAGAAAACAAATTTGAATATATAACTAACCTCACTATATCCGTAGGGATAGCGTGACTAAACATCTTAATTTTCAGTTGATCAGACAGCAAGCACGGTTTTACAATGCAAGGCATGCTTGACAAGTCTGAATACTTTGACGGTGTGACTAAAATGGCAAACAGGAAAATATGTAGATTATATCTCTTTTATAGATTATACTGCAGTCCCTCAAAAGAGAGCTGAAGTTCATGGAATAGAAGACAAATTGTTGATCTGATTAGGAAACTGGGTGAGCAGCAGGAAGAGATATTGGGCAGATACTCTAGCAGGGTAGGAAGAGTGGTGTCTGAAGGATCTATGTAGATGCCTCAGCTATTTACTGCATTTATTAATAATTTAGATGATTGGATGGATAGAAGGCAACATCTAAATTTGCCAAGAAACACAAATATAGGCAAGCAGTGTAAATGGAAGTTTAAAATAAGGCATTGGAAGGAGAAAACTGGCAAATGGGAGATCATCCACTTTGAACCCAAATAAGGCTAAAACACTAGTAATTCCTAATTAACAAAAAGTGACATTGAAACAGATTGAAATTTCTTAAACAGAATACCAAACTCTTAAAACAGAATACAAGAATTGAAAGCAAAAGTTTGATGCTAATAAAGGCGGCGGCGGATGTTCTGCTGGGTGCTCACGACTTGTTTGCTTTTGGTGTGAGTGAGAAAATAAATAGCAGAGGAAGGCTTTGATCCATCGATTTCTAGGTTGGGCAGCACGGTAGCATAGTGGTTAGCACAAATGCTTCACAGCTCCAGGGTCCCAGGTTCGAATCCCGGCTTGGGTCACTGTCTGTGTGGAGTCTGCACGTTCTCCCCGTGTGTGCGTGGGTTTCCTCCGGGTGCTCCGGTTTCCTCCCACAGTCCAAAGGTGTGCAGGTTAGGTGTATTGGCCATGATAAATTGCCCTCAGGGTCCAAATTGTCCTTAGTGTTAGGTGGGGTTACTGGGTTATGGGGATAGGGTGGACGTATGGGCTTGGGTAGGGTGCTCTTTCCAAGAGCCGGTGCAGACTCGATGGGCCGAATGGCCTCCTTCTGCACTGTAAATTCTATGAAATAAGAATTGCTAACAGAAAGAGACAGAAATCATGCTTCAGCTGTACAGAGCCCCAATTAGATAACACCTGGAGTACTGAAAGCAGTTCTATGCATCACAGTAGGAAGGATATATTAGCCTTGGAAGCAATGGTGTAGATTCACTAGAATGATACCTGCTCTCTGGGGATCGAGCTACAACCAGATTAACAAACTAGTGCTGTATTCTCCAGAAAGGAGCAGAAGGCCAATGGGTGATTTGATCATTTAATTGGAGATCAGATGGGATAAATTGATGGGATGAGATAAATCTCTGCTGCTCTGCAGTTTCAAGGCAACAGCTTACCATCACCTTCTCGAAAGGCAAGAAATGCTGGCCTAGACAGTAATGCTCACATCCCGTAAATTAATTTAAAAAAGACTAAGGGCTGGGGAGCACAGGTCAAAAAAATGAGAGCCAGATCTTTCAGGACTGAAATTAGTGAACTGTTCTTCACATAAAGGGTGGTAACATTTTGGATTTTTCTTAGTGGCAATTGCTAATCCAAGTTGTGAAATTGATGTAAATGGTATTAAAGGAATGATGGGACAAAGACACGTACATCAAATCAGATCCCAGGCAACCATGATTTCATTTGAATTAGGCTCCAGGGACTAAACAGCCTCTCCCTGTTTCTATGAAAGCCAAAATGGATCAGATTATACTTTCTTAAAGAACAGGCATTGAACACCCAATAGAAACTTCCACTCACCTACTCTAAACCAAGTCACAATTATTTATCTGCTAACATTATATATCAAAAAATCAAATGCATGTAAGAACACAAGTAGGGGCAGAAGTAAGAGCCTGTTGAATCTTCTCTTCCATTCAATACAACCATTGCTGACCTTGGGTTGAAACGATTCCCTGACAAAACCAAAAACCTGTCTGTCGCAGCTTTAAATGTAAATATAACTTACCGTTGGAAGGACGGAGATCAGAAATGCCAATTAGGCCATCTTCAAGTTCTGGATCATTCAATGGTGAGCTGCCCAAAGTAGGAAATAAACTAAACTTTTGGGATTCCAAAGACATTGGTGAAAGATCTTTCAGAAATCGTGCTTCCAGCGAAAACAGTTTACCTGCATCAATTTCCTCATTCAGATAATCTATTTCGCCATAAAGTGGCTTATTTTGGTCTTTAACACTGTCGCCATGGTAATCAGAAGCTCCTATGTGCTCATTTTCACCACCATACACTGTGGTGGCCAAACGTTGGTGCAATTGCTCCAATCTACTGCGCAAATGCTGCATGTCCAAATGGGACTCATCCAGTTGATCAACCTCCATGGTTTTGGAACTGTTCAGACTGTCAATATCAAGCAAATCAGGAATAGTCTCCTGCAAAATACCAAACCTTGGTTGAACTGTTGGCTTTGTTGAACTGGAAAGATTAGCATTGAAATTATCCGATCCATTCCAAGGTAACGTACCGTCCAAGTCACATTTGACAAAGGATGATAATGAATTTTCCAAAGTTCTCTCATTTTTGCACATTTCCATTACAAAACTTTTAGACAGCTTCTCCTTCTTAATTGGAGATTTGGATCGTAATCTGTCGAATGCCAAAAATTGCAGAGAATGATTGAATTCAGTCTCATCTGTTAAAGTTGCATTGCTAATGACATTTGTTTTAGAAGCAAAGTGGCAGTCCTCACCAAAGCCCGTAAGCTGGGAATCAGGAGGAGGGAGAATGTTACTGTCCAATGCTTCATTTGTATCACAATCTGTAACTTTGTCACTGAAGCAATGTGGTTCATGTTCAGATCCAGTATCTGAGAAATCCATTCTGGATTCGTCCCAATTACATTGATATACGTGTTTTTCCCAAAGGCGGTCAGGCTTCAGAAACTGGTTTTGCTTTTCATTTCTGATGGATTGACAGTTTGAGCTGGTTGGTTCTGCATCAGGATTGGGAGTGTTTTCACTCCAACAGGTCATTCTTTTGACAGGTGGCACAATCCAGCTTTCCTGTGTTTCACCAAAGCAAAGAGCAGTAGTATCAGGGAGAGTGTTCCTATTGATAGACCCAGTCAGATTTATACATGTAACAGATGAAGATTCTTCAGGCTGAACTTCACCATTGGTATGGTTTTCACATTTTGGATGGATCAAAACTGGCTCCTCCTGATGTTTCCTCTGTGCAAGTTCAGATTCTTGAACTGCACACCTCCAGGAGTTCCTAATTTCTGTAACTAACAAATTAGTTTAAAAAATGAAACTCAAATAATAACAATCTTTGTCTCACAGTAAGAAGTCTTACAACACCAGGTAAAGTCCAACAGGTTTGTTTCAAACACGAGCTTTCGGAGCACGGCTCCTTCTTCAGGTGACATCTTGTCTCAAATAGGCTTACATTAACACTGCTGTTACTGTGAAAAGCCCCTAGTCACCACATTCCGGCACCTGTTCAGGTACAGAGGGAGAATTCAGAGAGGGAGAACGTGCAGATTCCACACAGACAGTGATCCAAGCCGGGAATCGAACCCGGGTCTCTGCTGCTGTGAAGCTAACCACTGTGCTACCGTAATCTGAAACCTGAGATGTAAAATGTCTTACAAGGGAAAGGATGATAATTTCAGGACATCAACCTTGCTCAAACCAAAATATTCAGTGCACGTCTTCAACACCAACCCTGGTCTTAATTTATACGAAAAATGTTTTTTCATGTTCATATGCCATATAGTTATGACTTGAAATAGGGTTCTGCATTAACCTCGTCTTATCTTACAAATTCATGGAAAGAAATCTGGAGAATGTATATTTTCAAACTTCAAAAGTAAAATAAAAAACTTTTCTTTGCAATTCTGGATTTTGGAATGCAAACCTCTTAAGGGAAAATGTTGAGAATTTTTTTAAAGCATATGTTGTGGGAGTCAACTTTGGACACGCTCATGACAATCATCGGGGGGGGGGGGGGGGGGGGGGGGGGGGGGGGGGAAGAGATTCTGAAGAGAAAACCACAGACATTAACTTTATTCAGAGAACAGTATATTTGACCAGTCATCTCCTGTGCTTAAAAGCAACTGTTAATGGACCATCATAGAGCGTACTTTGCAATCCAGTTACTATTGAAATCTGTACATTTGATATTGGGGGGGGGGGGGCGTAAAAAGGAGTATTGTGAATCCGACTTGTCACATTTAAATACATTTTTTCCTCTCATTAAGAGCTCTGTTCGTCTATATTTTATAAAAAAAAGTAAGTTAGTCTTCTGAGCCAGGGTTCCATTCTGGGGTCTTCTTGTTCAATTATATCAGCAACTGGGATTGTACAGCTCTCCATTTATTTTGTCAATTGCTGTTCTGCACAGACCAGACATAGCAAACATTGAAGCACGCTGCAGATGTCAACACAATTTCCCAAAGTCTTTTCAGTCTGCCAAATAGCTAGTTTAACATGCATTCAGAAATGTGAAATGTACCAACTGAATTTCATCGGTGATAGTTCTGACTTTTACAAATTTAATCTGATTACTTCCAGGTGTGCATCCAGCCAGTCACCAGCCCTGCACTCTCTCCAGGTGTGCATCTAGCCAGTCACCAGCCCTGCACTCTCTCCAGGTGTGCATCCAGCCAGTCACCAGCCCTGCACTCTCTCCAGGTGTGCATCCACCCAGTCACCAGCCCTGCACTCTCTCCAGGTGTGCATCCACCCAGTCACCAGCCCTGCACTCTCTCCAGGTGTGCATCCAGCCAGTCACCAGCCCTGCACTCTCTCCAAGTGTGCATCCAGCCAGTCACCAGCCCTGCACTCTCTCCAGGTGTGCATCCAGCCAGTCACCAGCCCTGCACTCTCTCCAGGTGTGCATCCAGCCAGTCACCAACCCTGCACTCTCTCCAGGTGTGCATCCAGTCAGTCACCAACCCTGCACTAATAACTTCAGCTATGACCTCAACCAATGCAATGTAATTAACTGAATTTAACAATCAAGTTTAGCTTAGGCAGTTGATTAAACAGTTTATAAAATATTACCTAGAAGCACTATATTGTGCTTGACGAGCAATAAGCTCCTCCTCTCTGAAGCGTAACTTACAAAATTCAGGAACTGAAAGTCACTGCTGCCTACACAAGAGTTAAACCTTATGGAAATTCACTCACGGCCCAGTAAATCAGCATGGATATATTGTATGTATTCTTTCCCAATTGGAAGGAACACGCCTTTTCATGTTCCTAGAAAGTAATTCCAAATGCCCTAACTCGGGCAAAGTAGCAAAGACAACTGAATTAGACGAGCTGACATGAATTTAGTGGTGACTTTATTCTCAGTTAGAACCCGCAAATCAAATTTGATGATTGTTCTCTCTGATCAAACATCGATTTACCAGCTAGTTAATAGCCTGCATCTGCTCAACAATACTCTGCCAATGTAAAACACTTTCCAATAGGTGCTCCATTTCCCATCTCGTATAGATGTATCCCCCCCCAAATGCCAAAGGATTTATTTTCCCAATTTAAATAAATACCATACGAAAGTATGCAGCCAGGATGTGAAGAACAGTTCATTAATAAGTCTTCAAAGTGGAACCCCATGGGGCATCTCTCCCTCTTCCCCCCCCCCCCCACACCATGGGGGCACCCCCTCACCCCCCATGGGGCACCCTCTTCTCCCTTCCCCCCCCCCCCCCCCCTCCCACCAACCTCATGGGGCACCCTCTTCTCCCCCCTCCTCTCCTCCCACCCTGGGATACCCTCTCTTTGAAGTTTAGAATACTGTAAATCATAGTTATGTCCAACAGGTCATTCAAAAGAAAGTCAACAAGATTTGTCAACAGTTTAGGTCCACTTACCCAAGGAAAGATACACAGGCACAGGAAGATACACAGGCATGGGAAGGCAGTCCAGAGAAAATTCACGAGGTTGACACTGGGCATGGAGTGATTTTATGAGGAGGGGTGGAGTAGGTTGGGTCTGTACTCTTTGGATTTTAAAAGATGGAGAGGTGACCTTGGGAGACATAAAGGACTCTCAGGGGGCCTGACAGGCTCGGTGCTGAAGAGGTTGTTTCTCCTGGTGGGAGTCTAGGACCAGGAATCAATCTCAGAGTAATGGGTCTCACATTTACGACAGAGATGAGGAGGAATTTCTTCTGAGGGTAGTGAATCTGCGGATTTCTTTACCACAAAGGATTTGTAGGGACTGGGTCGTTAAGTTGTTCAAGGCTAAGAGAGAACAATCTTTAATCAGTCAAAAAGTGAGAGAGAAGGCGGGAAAGTAGAGTTGGGGATTATCACATCAGCATCAGTCCTGAGCCATTAGGAAAACTGCATTTGGGTGATATGCATGTCAAATCTGCCCCTTTCCCCCAATACATCAGACACATCCAGTGACCTGCCAAACATTCATCCTTCAGTCAAAGCCACTGAAACAGAACATGTAGCTACCTCATTGTTGCTTTGAAGACATTTGTGATGTAACCTGTAACCATTTATCTTTACATTTTAAAGTAATCAATTTGCTGCAATGGGCTTGTTCTCTTTTGTAACTTGGTAATTTGAAGCTTTTGAGTTGCTAAGGCTATGCAAACTTGATATCTCCTTTCAAATCACAAATTTGTGGCTAAAAAGCTGTGCAAACCATATCTCCTTCCAGATCACAAATTCTTGGCTATTTTAACCATATTTTACAAGTCATCAGCTACAAAAAACCTACAAATCCAAGATACTGAAAAACTAGTAATTGTAGTTTTCACAACTCAGTGTACGATTAAATTTTAAATTCAAATTATAAAACGATCAGGAAGCTTACTCAAATTCTCAGGTGTCCTCGATAGCTCAATTTGTGCAATGAAGGGATTGTTTGTCATAGAATCATGGGTCACATCTTCCCTTTCAGATAATCCAGGTGAATCTATGACAGTGTCTGCTATCTGTGGAAAATAAAAATCATTCACTAATAAATGTGCATTTGGTCTCAGAGGGAATTACTCCAGTTGGAACCAAGAACAAGCTGAGCATTGGATGGAGTAATACTCTTCCACAAAATAAAGTAAATCAAATGAATTACAATGAATACCTCACTTGACCCAAATAAATGCCCACTCCAGATGACATTTGTGACCAGGAGAGATTTGGCACAGATGCTGTGTCCTTCAGGGGACAGCTTGGCTACTCACCACCCCAAAGGGAATCCAATGCTGGAGCGTCCTGGTGGCTGAAGAAATGCAGTTCTCTTTTACTTCACTGGAACCAATTTGATAAGTGCAGAGAATAATTAAAAACCAAGTTTAGAAAATATTGTATCTGTGGGACCAGTTTTACAGAACCTAGACTGCAGATGTGAGAATATAACAAAGGGAGTACAGCCAGTAAGTCAGATACCAATGTGAGTGATGGTAAAGACCACTGTTCAGATGACAATTCTAAACTTGTAAGCCAATAGGGAGCAGAGAGGGGGACAGTATCAAACCGTGCAGGTATAAGTTACTGGCACACGTGTCACCTGCTCTCTTTGCCCTGGTTCTCTTCTTTCTGCCCTGTTGAGTTTTTGGTTCTTTTGTTTTGTACTTTTGAGGTGTACCAAGTTTTTACAATAAAACACAATCTTGCCCTACCACCGTACCCCACCCTCTCTTATTTGGGGCTGCTTTAGCTCACAAGGCTAAATCGCTGGCTTTTAAAGCAGACCTAGCAGGACAACAGCACGGTTCGATTCCCGTACCAGCCTCCCCGGACAGGCGCTGGAATGTGGCGACTAGGGGCTTTTCAGAGTAACTTCATTGAAGCCTACTCGTGACAATAAGCGATTTTAATTTCATTATTTGAAAATAAGAGATCCTACAATTAGGAACAATGAATAGATTAGCAGGTAACAAATAGCAAATCCTTAATAAACAAATCATGAAGAGTCAAAGGAAGGGTGGGGTTGATTCATGATCAAAATGCAGATGACGAGGGCATCTTCACACCACGTCACAGTAAGGGGTGTGGAAGAGGAGAAATTGGAAAGGGTCTTTAAATTCATTAATACAGATACAAAAATACGAGCAGGCCTTTTGGCCCTTCGAGCCTGCTCCGCCATTCATCACAATCATGGCTGATCATCCAACTCCATAGCCTAATCCTGCTTTCTCCCATAGCCTCTGATCCCATTCTCCCCAAGTGCAGCTAGGCCAGTATTTATGAAGGGGGCAAAAGAGGGGGAGGTGTGGTGCTGCTAGTCAAGGACAGTATTACGGTGGCAGAAAGGATGCTAGATGGGGACTCTTCTTCCGAGGTAGTATGGGCTGAGGTTAGAAACAGGAAAGGAGAGGTCACCCTGTTGGGAGTTTTCTGTAGGCCACCTAATAGTTCTAAGGATGTAGAGGAAAGGATGGCGAAGATGATTCTGGAAAAGAGCGAAAGTAACAGGGTAGGTGTTATGGGAGACTTTAACTTTCCAAATATTGACTGGAAAAGATATAGTTTGAGTACATTAGATGGGTCGTTCTTTGTACAATGTGTGCAGGAGGGTTTCGTGACACAATATGTTGACAGGCCAACAAGAGGCGAGGCCACATTAGATTTGGTTTTGGGTAATGAACCAGGCCAGGTGTTAGATCTGGAGGTAGGTGAGCACTTTGGAAACAGTGACCACAATTCGGTGACCTTTACGTTAGTGATGGAAAGGGATAAGTATACCCCGCAGGGCAAGAGTTATAGCTGGGGGAAGGGCAATTATGATGCCATTAGACATGACTTAGGATGTGTAGGTTGGAGAAGTAGGCTGCAAGGGTTGGGCACACTGGATATGTGGAGCTTGTTCAAGGAACAGCTATTGCATGTTCTTGATAAGTACGTACAGTCAGGCAGGGAGGAAGGGGTCGAGCGAGGGAACAGTGGTTTACCAAAGAAGTGGAATCTCTTGTTAAGAGGAAGAAGGAGGCCTATGTGAAGATGAGGCGTGATGTTTCAGTTGGGGCGCTTGATAGTTACAAGGAAGCGAGGAAGGATCTAAAGAGAGAGCTGAGACGAGCAAGGAGGGGACATGAGAAGTCTTTGGCAGGTAGGATCAAGGAAAACCCAAAAGCTTTCTATAGGTATGTCAGGAATAAAAGAATGACTAGGGTAAGAGTAGGGCCAGTCAAGGACAGTGGTGGGAAGTTGTGTGTGGAGGCTGAGGAGATAAGCGAGATACTAAATGAATACTTTTCGTCAGTATTCACTGAGAAAAAGATAATGTTGTGGAGGAGAATGCTGAGACCCAGGCTATTAGAATAGATGGCATTGAGGTGCGTAGGAAGAAGTGTTGGCAATTCTGGACAAGGTGAAAATAGATAAGTCCCCAGGGCCTGATGGGATCTATCCTAGGATTCTCTGGGAAGCCAGGGAAGAGATTGCTGAGCCTTTGGCTTTGATTTTTATGTCATCATTGGCTACAGGAATAGTGCCAGAGGACTGGAGGTTAGCAAATGTGGTCCCTTTGTTCAAGAAGGGGAGTAGAGATAACCCCGGTAACTATAGGCCAGTGAGCCTCACGTCTGTTGTGGGTAAAATCTTGGAGAGGATTATAAGAGATACGATTTATAATCATCTAGATAGGAATAATATGATTAGGGATAGTCAGCATGGTTTTGTGAAGGGTAGGTCATGCCTCACAAACCTTATCGAGTTCTTTGAGAAGGTGACTGAACAGGTAGACGAGGGTAGAGCAGTTGATGTGGTGTATATGGATTTCAGTAAAGCGTTTGATAAGGTTCCCCACGGTCGTCTATTGCAGAAAATACGGAGGCTGGGGATTGAGGGTGATTTAGAGATGTGGATCAGAAATTGGCTAGTTGAAAGAAGACAGAGGGTGGTGGTTGATGGCAAATGTTCAGAATGGAGTTCAGTTACGAGTGGCGTACCACAAGGATCTGTTCTCGGGCCGTTGCTGTTTGTCATTTTTATAAATGACCTAGAGGAGGGAACAGAAGGTTGGGTGAGTAAATTTGCAGACGACACTAAAGTCGGTGGAGTTGTAGACAGTGTGGAAGGATGTTGCAGGTGACAGAGGGACATAGATAAGCTGCAGAGCTGGGCTGAGAGGTGGCAAATGGAGTTTAATGTGGAGAAGTGTGAGGTGATTCACTTTGGAAAGAATAACAGAAATGCGGAATATTTGGCTAATGGTAAAATTCTTGGTAGTGTGGATGAGCAGAGGGATCTCGGTGTCCATGTACATAGATCCCTGAAAGTTGCCACCCAGGTTGATAGGGTTGTGAAGAGGGCCTATGGTGTGTTGGCCTTTATTGGTAGAGGGATTGAGTTCCGGAGCCATGAGGTCATGTTGCAGTTGTACAAAACTCTAGTACGGCCGCATTTGGAGTATTGCGTACAGTTCTGGTCGCCTCATTATAGGAAGGACGTGGAAGCTTTGGAACGGGTGCAGAGGAGATTTACCAGGATGTTGCCTGGTATGGAGGGAAAATCTTATGAGGAAAGGCTGATGGACTTGAGGTTGTTTTCGTTAGAGAGAAGAAGGTTAAGAGGTGACTTAATAGAGGCATACAAAATGATCAGAGGGTTAGATAGGGTGGACAGTGAGAGCCTTCTCCCGCGGATGGAGGTGGGTAGCACGAGGGGACATAGCCTTAAATTGAGGGGTAATAGATATAGGACAGGCGTCAGAGGTAGGTTTTTTTACGCAAAGAGTGGTGAGGCCGTGGAATGCCCTACCTGCAACAGTAGTTATCTCGCCAACATTGAGGGCATTTAAAAGTTTATTGGATAAGCATATGGATGATAAGGGCATAGTGTAGGTTAGATGGCCGTTAGTTTTTGGACTTCCCATGTCAGTGCAACATCGTGGGCCGAAGGGCCTGTACTGCGCTGTATCGTTCTATGTTCCATGTATTGCCCATTCCCAATTACACTCTGCCTTCTTGACCCACTGCAGTCCATGTGGTGTAGGTGCACCCACATTGCTGTTAGGGGCAAAGAGTTCCAGGATTTTGACCCAGTGGCAGTGAAGGAATGGTGATATATTTCCAAGTCAGCATGGTGAGTGGCTTGAAGGGGAACTTGCATGCGATGGTGTCCCCATTGCTGCGCTTGTCCTTTTAAATGTTGTAGGTTTGCAAGATGCTTCAATGAGTCTGGTGCATCCCTGCAGTGCATCTTTGCAGACAGTACACACTGCTGCCACTGTTTGTCAATGTTAATGAGAGTGAATGTTTGTGGAAAGGGGGTCAATAAAGCAGGCTACTTTGTCCTGGAGTTTGTCAAGCCTAAAGTGTTGTTGGAGCAGCACTGATCCAGGCAAAGGGAGGTTTCCATTGCGTTCCTGACTTATGACTTGTAGATTGTGGACTGGCTTTAGGGAGACAGAAGATGACCTGCTCTTGTAGCCATAGTATTTAGAAGAATGGAAATGGATGAAAGAGTAACAGGAGTAGGCCATTCAGCCCCCCCCCCCCCCCCCCCAAAAGCCTGTACTGGCGTTTAATGTGATCATGGCTGGTCTGTGGCCTAACCCCATATACCTGCCATTCGCCCATATTCCTTAATATCGCAAATGTTGGCAGTGGGCCAAGCAGAAATAGCTCCTGTTCAAGGTGGACTGCATCCAAGGTTGGGGAGGGAATAATGGTTTGAAATACTGAAGCTTTGACTGCAATCTTTCAATCCTCCTTGATAAAGTAGGCAACTACAAGCTAGTCAGCTTCATATCGGAATAGGGAAAACTGCCTCTTGGGAGGAATACTAATAAACAAGTAATAGCCAACATAAACATGGAAGCAAAGTAGTTCTTTGAAGTGGTATCAGAGAGATCAATGAAGGTAACGGTATATGGACTTTCAAAAAGGCTTTGATGCAAGTGCCACACAGAACCTTGCTTGCAAAGTTGTTCATGGAATTACTAGGTTAGTGTGGATATAACATTAAGTGTGCAGTGGACACAAAGTTGATAAATACAAGGAGAATACCAGAATTTCAGGAGGGCACAGACTAGCAAAATAGGAAAACACTTGGGAAGAAATCTAATGCAAATAAATGTGGAATAATACATTTTGGGAGAACGAAAGGCAATTAAAACAGTACAATTTTAAGAGAAGTTCAGGAACAGGGAGACTTGGTGGTTCCCATGCATAAATCCTTGTTGGCCACAGGGCAAGGCGAGAAGGTAGTCAAACAATAGTATGCGCCATTTTATATTTTTATAAAGAGGTAGAGTTCAAATGCAAGGATGATATGGAAAACTGTATAAAATCACTGGTTAGGTCCCAACTGGAAAAATATGTCCAATTCAAGGCACACACTTCAAATGCATGAAGACTGGCGATGATTGTAGCCACCCAAGATGGACACTGGGCTAACAAAATGGAGAACTGCTAAGACTGTAAGGAGAAAACAGTCTTAGCCAGGGCAAGCAGTCTGCAAAGGCTAATTAGCATTCTGCACGTATCGAAACTAGTTTATGGCCAGGTGAAAGATCTCAACCAAAGGTGTAAATAGCAAAACGCTTTGCATAGTAATGAGGCGATCCAGATCTGGGCCCACACAATAGCAACATTTGGGTTTGAATGGATACTTTGAGTGGACGCCCAGACAAAACGGCACCAGAAGTATCCATCACAAAAGACCCTAGAGACCGCCCCACCCATCGAGAAGAGACCCTCAGATTAGGGGATTTGTAAGACATCGATTGGGAAATGACCCAATTGATACATGGCAGGTAAAGGCCCGCCCCGAAAAGGCACGGACATTGGGGGACCTATAAAGATAGACCCCGCACATGGTTCTGTCTGTTTTGCTCCGGCCTCGCTGTCTGTTGTTGCTCCGGCCTGCTGTTTCGACTCCGACTCCAGATCCTGTCTTCCATCACCAGCCGTTGAGCACCAGCCATCGTTCAGTAAGTGCCAAAACGACGCTCGCTACGTGAACCCGGCATTGCTTATACATTATTCGACTATTAGCGAACAGAAGGTGCAGCCCAGAAAGGAACAAAGGTCTTGTCCCCTGACCTTGCTGGTTCCTACTTAGATAAGTATTTAGTCGTTTAATAGTAGAAATAAGTATTAGTCTTTAGCGTGTGCATGCGTATTTATTATATTTGTATAATAAATATCAATCGTTTGAACTTACTAATCGGTGTATAGTTTTATTACTTTGAACCTGACCTTGAAATACTCGTGAGGTGTCTAAATACGGCACCTGGCGACTCCGTGCTGAAATTACATACACAGAGCTGTAGTAGTGTTAAGCACACGGCCTTTAAACGGAGGCTTGTTAATACACTCCAATAAACGCGTAATACACTCAAGTAAAACGTGCAACATGATGGAGAGGAGACTCACCAAAAGTGATACTAGGGACAAGAACTTTCAATGAGAACAGACTAAAGTTGAGATTGTCTTCATTAGAGGAGAGGTTAAGGTAACATCTAATAGAAGATATCTAAAGAGGAAGAGATAGTGAGGAACATTGCAGGAGGGTCAGTAGAGTTCACAAATTTAAGATAAAGAATGGAAGTTTTTTTTAAATGCAGTGAGTTAAGATAGACAATGGACTTCCTGAAAAGGTAGTGGAATCAGATTCAATAGTAACTTTCAAGGTGGAACTGAATAGAAAAGAGAATTCTGTACTCCTGGGAAAGTGGGGATTAACTAAAAATAATTCTTGCAAGAGTTAACATCGGGGCTGTATGATTCAATGGCTATTGCAGTAAAATGGAATATTTACGAACCTTTTCTGCCAACTGGTCAACAGCCTTCCGAGGCTGTTCTTCCCGTTTCTTAAGCACATTTTTAGGCTTATTCACAAGTTCTAGATTTACAGCCTTGTCGGTTTGCAGTCTTCCTGGTCTGTTTCCAAATGGAGTCTGCAACTTACTTTCAAGGGGATGCATTTCCAATGGCATTTCAATAGATTCCTGAGGATAAACATTTTTATTTTATAGTTTAATACTGGCAAGGTGTCCATTTGCATCATAGTGAATTTCTAATATAAATATTATGCAACTGATTCTAATCAACACTGTTCAGGACTGAAATCTGAAAAGACTTCTTACTTCTCCAAGAAATGAAAAATGTGTTTCCTCAGTTGGATCTCCAGCTGTAACATTGGACCTACAAGATCAAAAGATTGAATTCAGGGAATATTTCCATTCATAATTCGGAGGCTGATTTAAATCTTAGGAGGGTCAAATCAGAAATTTAATGAAATATTAAAAATACACTAATGTCCCAATTTGACAGTACTTTGGGCAAAGGAGCTGCATTTGCAGCTCCGTAGCCATCTCTAGTTAATTCCACTTAGGTTCCAGCTCAAACATCACCCTTCACTACTTGAAATGAAAATCGCTTATTGTCACGAGTAGGCTTCAATTAAGTTACTGTGAAAAGCCCCTAGTCGCCACATTCCGGCGCCTGAACGGGGAGGCTGGTACGGGAATCGAACCGTGCTGCTGGCCTGCTTTAAAAGCCAGCGATTTAGCTTGGTGAGCTAAACCAGCCCCAGTATTTGCACCACCACGTGCATAGGTTTCAACTCCTCAGTAGCACCAACTGATTTAAATCGAAAATCCTGGTCCTCTGGTCAACATCTTGACCAATCACACTAGCTTGTTTATGGAAACATTTTTAAAATCTAGCTAGGGTCAGAAAGACAACATTTGTAGATGTGGTGGTTTCCAAAAGTCATTTGATAATGTGCCACATAAAATAAGAGCTTTATGGTGTAGGTGTAATTAATATGAATTATTCTCACAAGTTACTGTGAATGTCCCCTAGTCGCCACACTCCGGCGCGTGCTCAGGTACACCGAGAAGGAGTTTTAGAACATCCAATTCACCTAACAGCGCATCTTTTCGGGATTTGTGGGAGGAAACCAGAGCACCCAGAGGAAACCCACGCAGACACAGGGAGACCGTGAAGACTCCACACAATGACCCAAGCCAGGAATCAAACCTGGGACCCTGGAGCTGTAAGGCAGTAGTGCTACAATTAAGCATTTTAACTTATGAAATATCCAACATGTATTAAATGCATTCCATCTTAAAGGGGCACAGTTAAAGAACAATGGATTCTTCCCCCGAAGTTCTCTAGGATGCCTTTGCCAAGGAGTCACCTCCCAAGATTTCAATCTCTCCTTTTGATATTCCTCTGCCTTAGATTGTCACATGAATTTGAGCTTCAACAAAATCTCAGTTACCCAGCCTTGTCAACAGATCACCACTGCTCCACAGACGTCTGGCTTCTTATCTAGCTGACTTTATATGTGGATCTTGCAGAGCACTTTCTCTGCTTTTTACTTTTAACTTCACCAAACAGGACCTTGTTCAACTCTTTCTGGGTTTTATTTAACTGTCTTCATGAGACAGTGTGTTCCCATACCCTGGTTTTTGGAACTTTGTTCTTTTGGGAAATCTGCTGTCTGCAGCTCCCTTGTCCTGTCCAGCTTCTCTGGCTCTTGGTCACAACAAACTCAAATGTTCTTTCTGTCCTGGGGTGACCCCTGGTTTCCAAGCAACAGCCTAGTTTTCCTTTAAACTAGTGGTGGGCAATTTGCAGCCCAGGGCTACATGCAGCCTATGACACATTTTGTTGACTTTTACCCACACAGTTGCCACCCATCGGTGTAGCTTTTTTCCTACTGGTATAACTGAAGTGATAAAACAAGGTAATTTGAAGGGAGATACAAACTGATTGCACGCAACATCCTTCAGTGTCCAACCAACTGTAAATATTTATTTTGTTTAACCACATGAAGATGGCAGTTCTATTGTTTATAAATGATTTAAGCATTTTCTATAACTTATTTGTCATGTATCAATGTATTCAATCTTATTCAAGTGTCAGAGCTAAAGAACCTGCCCGATTCAACCATATTACCCACAGATGAAGGTGGCCCCCTCACTAGCCTCGGTTACTCATCACCGTTTTAAACCCAGTTTGCTTTCACGTCGCAAACCCTCATTACACGATTCATGAATCCAAATCCAATTGAAGTCATTAACCTTTTCAGTTACAGAAACACTCAAACACAAATTTAAAACTTCGTTTCCTGACAGCTTGGCTTTTATTCAGCAAATTAACAGCAATTTTTGTTTCCACAATTATTTCAGCAATTCACTTGCAGGAAACAAATAACTTTGTGTAATGCTCATTTTACCATTCCGATTATAATTTATATCATTTGTTCGCCCCGTATCTGTCCGCTCCGATTTCTCTCAAGTCGGCTCGGTCATCAAAAAGCTTATTTTAGTCTAGGGAGATATTAGTGGCAACAAGAGTAGATTTGACTCTAGTTGTGCATCAACCTCCCATGGGATTAGAATGTAGAATAAGAGTATGCCATTGAGCAAGATTATCAACTGTTGTATGGATACAAAATTCTTCAGTTAAAGTTTGTAAAACATTGCAATCTGAAACATTTTCTTAGAACGTTAAAATTATTTTCAGCATGTCTCATTTATGCACAAACCTTAAGTGCTATATTTTCCCCCAGGTTTTAAAACGTAGATGAACTGCAATTACCTTATTGTTCATCCATGTTTCTTTACATGATATTGCATGGTTGCCTGAATATTTACAATATATAGCGTGAGTACTTGCAATAAATTGGATTCTGCACCTATATTTTCCAATTAAGGGGCAACTTTAGCGTGGCCAATCTACCTACCCTGCACATCTTTGGGTTGTGGGGCGAAACCCACACAAACACGGGGAGAATGTGCAAACTCCACACGGACAGTGACCCAGAGCGGGGATCGAACCTGGAACCTCAGCGCCATGAGGGAACAGTGCTGACCCTTGCGCCACCGTGCTGCCCTCACACCTACCTATATGAAGCAACTATATGGATTGATTTTTATTGTCACATGTACCGAAGTGGTGAAAGGTACTTTCTGCGGCCAAGGGAACGTACATAGTAGACAAAAGAATAATTGGCATTGAATAATGGAGTACCATGACAGTGGTGTAATGCTTTGAATGTCTTATGGTCTTGTAGTCTGTGTCCATGTGCAACAAGATGTGGATGATATTCAGACTTGGGTGGAAAAAAAAGAGACAGGTAAAAGTCTCGCCACACAAGCGGCAGGCAATGAACACCTTAAAACAAGAGAATCTAACCCATCTCCCCGATGTTCAATGGCATTACCATCCGAATCTTGGAATCGTTAAGTTACATTAACCAGAAAATGAACTGGACCAGCTACATACGGTGGCTACAAAAAGTGGTCAAATACAAGTAGCTCACCTATGACTTCCCCAGAGTCTGTCCACACCTATAAAGGCACAAGTCAAGAGTGTGATTTGATACTCTCCACTTGCCTGGATGAGTATAGCTTCAACACCACAAGAAGCTCGACACCATCCAGGACAAAGCAGCCCCGCTTGATTGGCACCCTACCCACCAATTTTAGCATTCAATTCCTCAACCCCTAGCATGAAGGACAAGTGCAGCAGGCACCTGGAAACACCACCACTACTTGCGCTTACCTCCAAATCACAACAGTCTGGTGTTCAACTATATTGCCTTACTTCATGGTCACTAGATTAACAACCTTCCCAACAGTACTGTGGGCATACCTGCACCAGATGGACTACAGTGGTTCAAGGCAGCAGCTCATGACCACCACAAGTGCAATTAGGGATGGCCAACAAATGTTAGCAATCCCATTGACATCCAAATTCCATGAAAGAACAAAGAAAATTGTTGCTTGATGGTAGAACTTGAATATTACTAAAGATATACTGTCAAAGCTTTTCATCGTGCACACATCAGGACATAAAATTGTAGCAAATTTCAAAAGATTCAACAAATTTATAATACATGTGAAAGAGTGCCGATTGGTTGGCTAGGTGACTATGATTGGTATAGACATCGTGGAGAATACCCCCAAGTTTGCCTTTAGTTGAGAAAGAGGCAATGCTTTCATTGTTGCTTGCCGAGGGCAGGATCCTGCGTATGAACAGATGTAGATTTCAGCACGAGTGAGCCACACAAGGAGCCCGACTGATGATCTGAAATTGGTTAATGCAATTCCTGCTGGGGGCTAAGTGCTCAGCAATATTTGTTTCATGTCAACAGTCTTTCCCATGCGTTTATAATTTTCAAAACTACCTCGATTTTTGACTACTCAAATGCTTTCCTGGGTGACCTCCACCATCCACAACTACAAGTTCATCCAATGCACTTCAAATCTGTCCATGACACTGCCCCTTCCTAACCCCATCCCTCTCCAGTCCTACAATCTTAAAGATCTCCACTCTCCTCCAATTCAGGTTTTTTGTACATCACCAACTTGGATTGTACACTGTTGCCGGCTGTGCCTTCAGCTGCATAAGTACTTTATTGCCAGGAGATTGAAACAAGAGCTTGTAGTAATTGTACAGGGTATAAATGAGGCCACACCCAAGTATTGTAAACAATGTTGGTCTCCATAGCAACACTGAATACTGATGATGGTATTGAAAAAAGATGACACTGTAGACAAAAAACAAGAATTGAAACTGCTTCAGAAGGTTGCTTTCTGTTCAGAGGAAAGACATTGGGGATGATTTTCTAGCCACTTTGCACCTAACGCAAATCCCGCTATGTCAGATGTCAGGAAAATTGAGAGAGAGAGGCCGAAAACTGGATTTGCGCTGGTCACCAAACATGTCACGAGATTCCCGGGCCTTCCCAACAATCAGGCCACTGTGGCATTTCCCCAGCCCCAGTAATGACACTAACTTGAACATGCAAAGTGTACAACTTTCATTTGGATTCAAGGATATAGCTTGATCGAAAAAAAAATAGTGAAGGCACTTCCATACCTTCCAGAACATTGCAATTTTGATGTGCTTAGATCATTAAAGCTTCTTGCAATGCTCCCTGTGCCACTGTCACCCTTTTCTGAACTTCTTATACATGGTTCTTCAAACCCTATCAAAAATTGAGAAACAACGAGTGTTAGGTCTCAAATTATAAACTGCAGAATGCATTGCTCCAAAGTGACCAATTGACCAGACATTACAGGAATAGACATTTTCATGTGTTTATGTAAAAAAAAAGTTAATTTCAAGTTAGAACTTAGTATTAAAACTTGCACTTCCTTGTATCCAATTTGTTTTTAAAAAATACAAGTAAACAGTCTTCCGCAGTGCTGCTCTGGAACCAATCAATTTAAAGACAGCATGAAATGAACAGCAAATAAGATGCTCGGCAGGTGATTAGACAACTGGGTTACTAATTCTCTAAAATATCCCATGAAAACTGAACTTTTCAAACAACTTAAAATTGGATTTTCACCACAGTATCCTATTGAATCTTCTCTAGACAATGCCAATCAAGGAAATGAAAAGTGATACTTCAGCTGTGAAGGGCAAAGAAGCAACTGAATTTCATTTAGCATAAAAATATGGACACAGCCTACTGTAACTATTCCAATTAATACTTAAAGAGACAAGGAGAAAAGGTGTGCATGCATGTGGTTGGAAAAGACGTAACAAGATGGTAGTGTTCTAGAGCACTACCAGGGCCCTGGTTTCTGAAGGCCACTACAAGTGGTGAAATTCAAGTGAGGGATACAGGAGGCCAAGGTTGGGAGAGTATATTCAGACATCGGATTGAAGGAGATGGAAACCAAAAGTTGGTGTACACAATTTTTACCGAAATCTTTGGTTGATGTTCGCTTGACAGAATTTGTGAATTCTCGACTTCATATTGTGAAAGCAGTCACACAGCACACTACTGTAAAGGGAGGTGGTGGAAATGGAATGGTACAGTAGACCATCAGAAATGTTTCACTGCGAACAACGAATGATGATGCCACAGAGAAATAACAAATGCAACACAAACCCAAATGAAAAAATAATGACATGGAATTTTAGCTATGTTGGGAAAGGTTGGAATGGAAACCAACAATGTGCAACAGCCTTGACAGCACTAAATGCCATTCAATTATAGCTGACATTGATCCTCTTATTAATGAAGAACCTATCTATCTCTGTCTTAAAGACACTCGGTGAATCAACTGAACGCTTTCCTCTTCTTTCCCCCCCTCCTATTTAGTTTAAACCCCTACTTACACGATTCGCAGCATGATTCAGATGAAAACCGTCCCATCGGAACAGGTTCCCTCCTTCCCCAGTACTGGTGCCAATGCCCCATGAATTCAAACCCTTTCTCCCACACTAATCTTTGAGCTACTCATTTACCTCAATCTTATTGGCCCTGTGCCAATTAGCCCATGGCTCAGGTAGTAATCCAGAGATTACCACCTTGTTGGTTCTGCTTTTTAATTTTGCTCCTAGCTGTTCATATTCCCTTAGCAGAATCTCTGTCCTTGTTCTACCTATGTCGTTGGTACCTACGTGGACCACGACAACTGGGTCTTTACCCTCCCATTCCAAGTTCCTCAGATATCCTGAACCCGAGCACCAGGTAGCCAACACAACCTTTGGGATTCTCAATCCTGGTCAGAGAACAGTGTCAATGCCGCTAACTATATTATTCAAGAGTACTGTTAACCGTGTTAAGCTAGTCTTGTGTTTGAAGCGCAATTTAAAAATTGTTAAATAAATGTTTCACTAATATGAAATCATCACAAATTGATCAAAGTATCTTACTGATTTTGGAGAACTTCATAATACACAAAACCATTCTGGCAGCTGTTTCACGTTTACCTTTGGGATTTGGGCAACTCTGCACATACCATCGACCGTACCCTAACAAGATGCATTTAAGACACGTTGGATAACCATGAGGCAGTCATAGAAAAAAAGATGCTCCTGATGCTGGAGGAGGAAACTGGTATAGAACATGACGACTAGCTTGTACCTACTAGGCCAAATCTTTGCATTGTATTTTGCTTCTTGAGGCATAAAATGACAGATATACTTATGCTTTAAGTCAACTAGACCTTCAAAATAAAAATGTGCAAGCATTTTGAAATGTGACCAAGCAATAGGATGGTCAATGATAGATATGTTCGAGCAAACTTCAAGGTGGATCACAGAAGGGTTGAAAATAACTTTAAAACCAAGCCACTGAAGGAGACAATGATCAAAAACTTCAAAGAAGGTAGAGTTAGCATGGACATCTTAAGGTCAGAATTCTGTAATTTTGACTCCTTAACAGCTGACGCTCTATCCATCCATCATGAAGGAAGGATCCAAAGTCAGGATGCTTCAGAAGCCAGAAAGCGCGGAACATAGTACGTCTGGAGTAGATTGGAGACAGGGAGGGGCAAGGCCCTGAGGGGCAAGAAACCAGTTGTAAATATAATCTTAAATCTAGACAGTTAAACAAACACATTACAGGGCTAAAAGAGAAGATACTGGAGATACTTAACAGGTCTGCCAGCATTCATGAAGAGAAACAAATTAATGATTCAGGTCAATGACAATTTAGAATGCAAGTTCTGAAACATTAACTGTTTCTCTCTCTCTACGGATGCTGCTAGCCTTCAAGTATTTCCAGCATTTCCTGTTAAAAATGTCAGAATCTTCAGCATTTTGTTTTTGTGCAAGAGTCAAATTATAGGGATTGCCCAATGGCATAATTTGTACCTTTTCTGAAAGCACCTGGAAGTGTTGCAGAGTGTGTATAAAATATACTGCTTTGGTAAGCTTCTTCTGAAGCTGGTTCAAAAGACAACGGTGGCATGCTTGGTAGAAGATCAAGGACCTATAAAAATGCAATATATCTCCATTAATTGAACAAGCTTTTTGATGCATCAGGATCAGAGTAAATAACAATTACATGATGCACTTTGACACTATGAACTAGTTGAAGGCATTAAAATCGATGAATTGGTAGGCTTGAAATTACAATAGTCAGGTCAAGATTAGAAGGTGGCAAGCAAAGTTGTTTTCAATTCACAATTGATACTTTGCTGTGTCGTCACCACCCCCCCCCCCCCCCCCCCCGCACTGCAAATGTCTAACGGCATTCTTATTATTGAGAACAATCATCCTTTGATCAAAAGACAACATTGTTCAAAAAAATCTCACGTCTGGTCTTATTAACATGAGAATCTTCAGTGGCAAAGTCTCGATGTTTGTGATTACGTCCCTTCTTGTAAAAGCTTTGTTTAGGTTACTGAATTTAAACTTCTTCATTCTTTCCTCAACTCTATACACTTATTCTTATACACATTTTATTTTGGATTCAATCATACACAAATCTATTCATATGAACAAAAATTGAAAAAGATTTGGCATCATTGACATGGGAAAGCATTCCTGCCTTACTACTTACAGGATATTTTCTCCTCACTGGGGAATAACCAGTTCTACTGGAGTACTGTTCCCACTTTTTATCCCATGTGCTCTCCATTTTGGCTACTGACGCTTTCACAGAAGGCAAAACTTCTTGTGCTATCTTCTGGCTGTAAAAATGTTTTTCAATACAACAAGTTCAGCAGCTGAGTATTACTACAAAGAACATGTTATACATTTATTACCCAAGAATGCTTACGAATTATGTGCAAATTAGGAAGTGGTTTCAATTAATTTGATCACAAATTAGCTATGAACTAATAACAGAATTCATTAACCAGTGGCTACCACAAAATTATTCTGCCATTCTAGTCCCAAAAGAGGCTGGTTAACCACTGAATAAAAGCAATGTTCTCAAAAAGCACATAAAAATAGTGTTAAAATTGAACAGAACAATTATTTAACACTAAAATTAGAATTTTTAGTCTAATGATGTCAATGTTAGTGAATATTTGCTTGATGGAACTGTAAAATCAGAGAAAAATGTTAATCCTTATTTCTACAGAATTTGCTCAAAGAAATTACTGTATTTGAACTTTAAGCAACTATATTGAAGAAATTAATAGGGAAAACAATTACGCCCAACAACTTCTGTTCATTGCAGTTCCAGATTTCCCCATACAAGGCATTGAAGAGTGCGTATTTAAAAAATATGAGATATTACTGGCTATTTCTCTAACCTTAAAAATGCACTAAAAGTATAATATGTGATTATGTCAAGTCAATATTCCCCTAAATATTCATTTATCAAAACAAAGTCGAGCCCAACTAAGAATTCATACAGAAGCATGCTAATTACATAAAAATACAATCCACACTAAAACAGAAGGACCAAGGTAGTACAACCCAAAGGACAAATAAAAAGAGCACTAGTCCAATTTCTAGATCTGAGGGCACAGTAAGATGTCTTACAACACCAGGTTAAAGTCCAACATGTTTCTTTCAAACACTAGCTTTCGGAGCACTGCTCCTTCCTCAGGTGACCCGAGGAAGGAGCAGTGCTCCGAAAGCTAGTGTTTGAACCAAACATGTTGGACTTTAACCTGGTGTTGTAAGACTTCTTACTGTGCTCACCCCAGTCATCTCCACATCATAGATCGGAGGGGGCAGGGAATAAATTCCAGGCACCTTCAACAAATTGCTTCAAAACACCTAACATAACAGCTTGAACAATGGCAGCACACAAACATTTGAAAAATGTAAACGCATTTTGAATTTTAATTCAAAACATTAGATGCAAAAATATATACTGCCAACAAGGAGAATTAGCGTTTAAAATAAACAATAATGTGGATCCTGGGAAATTTGAAATGAAAATTCTCAGCAAGTCAGATAGTAAATGTGCAGTGAGAAACAAAGTTAATATCTCAAGCCAATGATGCCTCAGCAGAATGGGAAAAAGCTGGACATAGAACAGGTTTTAACCAATTGATAGGGGAATGCAAGGATGGGATGGAAGATAAGGGAGATTAAATTACAAAGGATTTAGTGGTATTTAAGCCAAGTGAATGGAACAAAGATGCTAACAGAAAATGGTGGAAAAACCAATTCAGACTTCGATTTTGTAAGCAAAGGTGGTCGAGAGGAAAGTATAAATGGCAAAATGAAGAACAGCTGCCATCTGAAAGAAAAAAACCCACAGTAAGACAGCTATAGCAAGGACCTAAGCAGGTACTCATAGCAACATCTTTTATTTGGAGGAAGTCAACCAAGTTAAAGAACGGAAACAAAAACAGAAAATACTGAACAGTCTCAATAGGTCGGAGTGTCTGTGGAGAGAAAAGGGAGCTATCGCTGGCCCCCTATCCAGCCCCACCTCCTCCCTCCCCCACTACAGTATAAATCTGACCCCATTTCCAGTTCTCTCCAGCTTTGAGTTATCCAGACTCGAAACATTGGCTCCCTTCTCTCTCCAGAGGTCGTCAGACCTGCTGAGATTGTCCAGTATCTTCTGTTTTTGTTTCAGATTCCAGCATACTCAGTAATTTGCTTTTATCTTCAAATTAAAGAACTCGTTGAATGTCAGAATAAGTTCAGCCAGGCAAAGATGATCGATGGAAATTGGTTGGACCTTCATTCAAGAAAGACGTAGAGAGCCCTCAGACCACCCAGTGAGGAATGGATGTCCATGATGTTGGACACTGTCTGTGCGGAGTCTGCACGTCCTCTCAGTGTGTGCGTGGGCTTCCTCCGGGTGCTCCGGTTTCCTCCCACAGTCCAAAGATGTGCGGGTTAGGTGGATTGGCCATGCTAAATTGCCCGTAGTGTCCTAAAATGTAAGGTTATGGGGGGGGGGTTATTGGGTTACGGGTATAGGGTGGATACGTGGGTTTGAGTAGGGTGATCATGGCTCGGCACATCAAGGGCCGAAGGGCCTGTTCTGTGCTGTT
The DNA here is from genome assembly GCF_902713615.1 of Scyliorhinus canicula. Classification (NCBI taxonomy): domain Eukaryota; kingdom Metazoa; phylum Chordata; class Chondrichthyes; order Carcharhiniformes; family Scyliorhinidae; genus Scyliorhinus; species Scyliorhinus canicula. Next base: position 100,742 of record NC_052153.1, on the reverse strand, counting down.
CTATGTTCAAACTGTTAAATTCCCATTGGTTCTAACTCTTCAGAGCATGAGAGCAGAGTTGGAGACTATTGGTGGGGTTGAATTGCTTCACTTTATCAATGAAAACAGAAGGAAATAATTAACTTTCAAAAATGTTCATGTGTCACAAACATGTGCTTTTCAGATTAAAAACTTCAATTTTCTCCTGCACATTCTGATCTGAACACAGATTTATTCACATCTACACCAGACTTGGTTCCAATTTCCAAACAGTCTTTCAGTTTACATTTCCCCAATCGATCAAATCCTGCATTTACCCTTTTTTCTTCATTTCAATCAGTTCATTTTTTAGGAACTCTGTCAGTTTCTCCAAGGTCAGATGATGTTGGTCCAGTTCTGCTGGGCCCACTTGGTTATGTTGGTCACCATGAAGTCTGAGGCACCAATTACATAGCTGGATTACTGCTGCAAGATTCAGTTTACCAGCTTTGTACAGATCACCAATCTGTGAATAAACATTGGTTGTTAGGAAAGGATTCCAATTAAAGACGACTAGTGTTTGGAAGTTCTCTTTTAAAATCACTTTTCAACCACCGACCCTCCAATAAATATTTGCACGATAAACAGGCCAAATTTGATGATTGAAATGGATTTTAGCCTACATAATTATTCCAGCTCTATTTGGGCGAGTTTCTGAATTTTAAGTCACACAAAATGATCAGAGGGTTAGATAGGGTGGACAGCGAGAGCCTTCTCCCGCGGATGGAGGTGGCTAGCACGAGGGGACATAGCCTTAAATTGAGGGGTAATAGATATAGGACAGAGGTCAGAGGTGGGTTTTTTACGCAAAGAGTGGTGAGGCCGTGGAATGCCCTACCTGCAACAGTAGTGAACTCGCCAACATTGAGGGCATTTAAAAATTTATTGGATAAGCATATGGATGATAAGGGCATAGTGTAGGTTAGATGGCCTTTAGATTTTTTCCATGTCGGTGCAACATCGAGGGCCGAAGGGCCTGTACTGCGCTGTATCGTTCTATGTTCTATGTTCTATGATGTAAATCAGAAACAGTACTGTTCCCTACATTCAAGTATGGTACCGCTCAACCCTCGAGCCTGCTCCACCATTCAATGAGATCATGGCTGATCTTTGTGGACTCAGCTCCACTTTCCGGCCCGAACACCATAACCCTTAATCCCTTTATTCTTCAAAAAAACTATCCCAACTATCCCAACATAACACAAGGTACCCTCAACAGTCCTTTTTTCAATCTTCAGTCACTTTATCCTTTGCAGATTGCCATTGCTGTAAACTTAACCAACATGGGTGGGATGTTTGGGGGGGGGGGGGGGGGGGGGGGGGGGGAGTGCACCACTGAGACTCATTCTGAACTTTAAAAAAGAATAAAATGTTTTATCAGATTACTCAGACAAAAATGTCAAAAGATGTTACCAGGGCAGTGGCTAGATGTTGGCCTCTTGGGTATAGGGAATGAATTTCTTCCTGCTGTACCAAGATACAGAAGTCACTGGCAGGTACCCAGGTACCCTCCTGCAGAGAACAGGAAATTGTGCATGGCCAGGGTGTGCTTGATAACCCAATTCAATGACCGGATTTAAAATACTCCACTATATGTCAAATGACCAAGGTCAGAAAGTGGTATAAAGGTTACAGCTCTCAAATACATTCTGCTGCAACCAGGAAGTGTGGCGAGTCACTAGTAGTTTGGAGTAATACATTTAACTGTCTGACCACTGGGGAGCAAGCCCTGGCACCAGGGTCTTACTAAACACCTGGCGTTGTCAGTATACCATGGCCTAGAGGTTTTAAGGTATTCTACAAAGTGGAGATTGCATGTTTAGGTTGTTTTGGGTCACACAAGAACTAGGAGTAGGCCATCTGGCCCCTCGAGCCTGCTCCGCCATTCAATGAGATCATGGCTGATCTTTGTGGACTCAGCTCCACTTTCCGGCCCGAACACCATAACCCTTAATCCCTTTATTCTTCAAAAAACTATCTATCTTTACCTTAAAAACATGTAATGAAGGAGCCTCAACTGCTTCACTGGGCAAGGAATTCCATAGATTCACAACCCTTTGGGTGAAGAAGTTCCTCCTAAATCTACTTCCCCTTATTTTGAGGCTATGTCCCCTAGTTCCACTTTCACCCGCCAGTGGGAACAACCTGCCCGCATCTATCCCCTTCATAATTTTTAATGTTTCTATGTTTCTATAAGATCCCCCCTCATCCTTCTAAATTCCAACGAGTACAGTCCCAGTCTACTCAACCTCGCCTCATAATCCAACCACTTCAGCTCTGGGATTAACCTAGTGAATCTCCTCTGCACACCCTCCAGTGCCAGTACGTCCTTTCTCAAGTAAGGAGACCAAAACTGAACACAATACTCCAGGTGTGGCCGCACTAACACCTTATACAATTGCAACATAACCTCCCTAGTCTTAAACTCCATACCTCTAGCAATGAAGGACAAAATTCCATTTGCCTTCTTAATCACTTGTTGCACTTGTAAACCAACCTTCTGTGACTCATGCACTAGCACACCCAAGTCTCTCTGAACAGCGGCATGCTTTAATATTTTATCGTTTAAATAATAATCCCGTTTGCTGTTAATCCTACCAAAATGGATAACCTCACATTTGTCAACATTGTATTCCATCTGCCAGACCCGAGCCCATTCACTTAACCTATCCAAATCCCTCTGCAGACTTCCAGTATCCTCTGCACTTTTCGCTTTACCACTCATCTTAGTGTCATCTGCAAACTTGGACACATTGCCCTTGGTCCCCAACTCCAAATCATCTATGTAAATTGTGAACAATTGTGGGCCCAACACAGATCCCCAAGGGACACCACTAGCTACTGATTGCCAACCAGAGAAACAGCCATCAATCCCCACTCTTTGCTTTCTATTAATTAACCAATCCTCTATCCATGCTCCTACTTTACCCTTAATGCCATGCATCCTTATCTTATGCGACAACCTTTTGTGTGGCACCTTGTCAAAGGCTTTCTGGAAATCCAGATATACACCACATCCATTGGCTCCCCGTTATCTACCGCACTGGTAATGTCCTCAAAAAAATTCCACTAAATTAGTTAGGCATGACCTGCCCTTTATGAACCCATGCTGCGTCTGCCCAATGGGACAATTTCTATCCAGATGCCTCGCAATTTCTTCCTTGATGATAGATTCCAGCATCTTCCCTACTACCGAAGTTAAGCTCACTGGCCTATAATTTCCTGCTTTCTGCCTACCTCCTTTTTTAAACAGTCACAGATGCCAAAAGTAGAGTGAGGACCTTGGTAGGGTGCAAGGCCCCCTGTTGAACTGTCAGCTCCCACCTAATAACCACTGCCACCCTGCATACCCATGGATGTTTGACAAAGGAACAAAGATATTGGAATCTGGTCGACTTGTGCATTAGATTTTCCAATAATTGTTACAGTACATCCTTCGTGTGGAGACGTTTAGAATTTCAGTTTCAAGTAGTTGACCCGAATCAGAGATTGCACCTAATGCCAGAATCTCTAATCCATTGAAAACAGCCTTCATTCATCTAGCCCCTTAAGATGTTTATGTTTCGAGATTGCCTCGAATGTGCATAATTCTAGAAAAGGAGGTCCAGTCTACTCATAGGACAATCTCATCATCCCAAGATCCAGTTTAGAAAATTTCACTGCACTCTCTTCAAAGCTAAGGAGACGAACAATGTTGATAGTGCGCCAAGCATGGTCTTACCAAGGCTCTACGTGGTTGAAATAAAACTTCACTTATATTTTGTAGGATGTGGCCAATACTGGCAAGCCACGTATTTATTGACCATCCCCAACTGCTTTGAACATGCTGACGAGGCCATTTGTCAACCCCTCCCCATAACGGGCAGCACGGTAGCATTGTGGATAGATCAATTGCTTCACAGCTCCAGGGACCCAGGTTCGATTCCGGCTTGGGTCACTGTCTGTGCGGAGTCTGCACGTTCTCCCAGTGTGCGCGTGAGTTTCCTCCGGTTTCCTCCCACAGTCCAAAGATGTGCAGGTTAGGTGGATTAGCCATGATAAATTACCCTTAGTGTCCAAAATTGCCCTTAGTGTTGGGTGTGGTTACTGGGGATAGGGTGAAGGTGTGGGCTTGGGTAGGGTGCTCTTTCCAAGAGCCGGTGCAGACTATGGGCCAAATGGTCTCCTTCTGCACTGTAAATTCTATGAAATCCCCTCATTTGTCACTTTCCACTTCTGAATGCAGTGAGTAAGGAATTGGAGGGCAGACTTGTAGATGGGTGGAGATATCCCAAAATGGCATTGATTGGGTCACAAAGCTACAGAAAGCAGACGTCCCAACACTGGTCTCATTAATCATAGAATTTACAATTTACAGTGCAGAAGGAGGCCATTCAGCCCATTAAGTCTGCACTGGCCCTTGGAAAAAGCACCCCACTGAAGCCGCACACCTCCACCCTATCCGCTTTAGCCCCATAACCCAATTTAACCTTTTTGGACACCAAGGGCAATTTAGAATGGCCAATCCACCTAACGTGCACATCTAATGACTTAAATTGGGGCAGCTTAATATGAGCAACGTGTACTGAAGAGTTTAAGTACCTACCAGGATAAAGTCGACACCTTGAGAGCGAGAAAAAAAAGGGGCTGGGGAAGCTTTTTAAAAAAATTAAGTTATCTTACCTAAATCACAGACAAGAAATTCCCACATTCAACAACTGGAATCATTAGACCGTCACCGTTTAAAAGTCTGGCCAATAAGCTGGAATCTTTATGCAATGGAAAACTTAATGAACAATCATAGCATTTACAATACTATGAAGTGTACTGACCTGATCGGCTTCACCCTCGATCTTAATTATTAATTGTCTTGGAACTTTTAATGTCACATCTGCTCCATTGAGAGTGTATAGATCCACTCTCCCTTCTACTAACGAATCGATTACTTCCTTCTCTTTTTCCAACTTTGACAAAGTGCCCATTACAATATCCCACATCTCACGGAGCTGAACAAAAGAGAAAATGGTTAAAAGAAAAAGGCAAAACTAAAGGCTCAAATGCACATAGTATGCAGCACTAAGTAAATGAATTAACAGCACAAATCGAGGTTAAGATGTATGATCTTATAGCAATTAGAGAGCATGGGTTCAAGGTGATCAAAGCTGGGAACTAAATATTCAGGTGCCTGTGACTTTTCCCATAAGGACAGGAAGGAAAGGGAGGTTGCGTAGCTGTGTTAGTACAAGATGGAGTAAATATGATAGGAAGAAGTGATCTTGGATTGGAAGATATAGAATCCACATGGGTGCAGATAAGGAATAACATGGGGAAGACGACACTGGTGGGAGTAGTCTATGGGCCCCATAACAGTAGCTATACTGTTTCCAGATGATACAAATAAGCAGGAAGCCAGTTGGTGAGGATGGCACCAACAGTCTACAGAAGGATATAGATGGTCCAGTGAGTGGGTAAAAATGTGACAGATAGAACACAATGTAGGAAAATGTTTGGCAGGGAGAATAAAGGGTTGAATATTAGGATGATGTGTGGCTTGGAGGGGAACATGAAGCTGGTGTTTCCATGTATCTATTCTTGTTTTTCTAGGTAGTGGAGGTCATGCGTTTGGAATGTGTCCATTCCTGATGATTCATGAGTGACTCCAAGTCATACATTACAGTAAAGGACTGGAGAGCCGGGCAGGGAGGAGGCTGCACTCCCCACTAAAAAAAACATTCTGTAAAGATACTCTTGGCTATAAAAAGGCTTGAAAGACACAAAAACAAAAAGCATGGCGCTGCACATACCTCAATTCACTTTAAACTTTCTTCAACATCAGCCACAGGTTAGTGGTCAACAAATTTATTTTTTTTAAAACAACTCGTGTCAAACTTTGGAGGAAAGGTAAATTAGATTTATTAGCTTATCCTAGCAGCAGAGGATAATTCACCTGCCAATTTAAGCCAGGTAGAGAAATTTAATAAGTAAAGCAAAGTACTATCAATGATTTTCACAAACCTCTTCCTGTTTCCGAATACGTGCTTCTGCAATGTCACAAGCGCCTCTAGCAAAAGAAGTCAAATTTAATTTATTTAGCCAAAGTCTTCGAAGTACAAAAAATATATATATTTTTTTAAATCTGAGCTATTACAGATGAATAAAAAAGTAATTTAGGATGCAGTCTGACAGTTCAGGCAATCTTTTCTAGTCTACTACAACAAGTATTGAGCCTTTATAAAATAATAATCATCAGGCACTGGAGCAGTGACAGGGAAAATCAGATCAATGAAGAAAATGCCAGCTTTTGCATCTGCATGCAACAGGATGTTTAAACCAGATGCTATTATAATAAGAAGTCTTACAACACCAGGTTAAAGTCCAACAGGTTTGTTTCATTAACCTGGTGCTGTAAGACTTCTTACTGTGCTCACCCCAGTCCAACACCAGCATCTCCACACCATATTATAAGCCCATCTATTGCATCTCCAACCGTCCCCCTCAAAATTACAGAGAGTATCTTGATGCTATTTCATGGAGCTGTTACACATCATACAACACAAGTTTGAGCGCATGTTCATTTCATAAATCATAGAACTTACAATGCAGAAGGCGGCCATTCAGCTAGAGTCTGCACCAGCCCTTGGAAAGAGCACCCTACCCAAGCCCATACCTCTACCATATCCCCTAACCCCACTGCCGAGCAATGATCACCCTACTCAAACCCACATATCCACCCTATACCAGTAACCCAACAACCCCCCCCCCCTTAACCTTACTTTTTAGGACACTACAGGCAATTTAGCATGGCCAATCCACCTAACCCGCACATCTTTGGACTAAATGAGGAAACCCATGCAGACGCAGGGAGAACGTGCAGACAGTGAGCCAAGCCAGGAATCGAACCTGGGACCCTGGAGCTGTGAAGCTAACCGCTGTGCTACCGTGCCACGATACCTCATGTTAAACAAATTGTGTTGGGAATAAAGTTGTGAAAGAAGTCTTTCGTTGTGAGAACTAGTGCCTGACAGTCTGTAAAATTTCACAGCTATTAACCTGTAACTGGCCAATTGGATCACTTCCCTAAAATAATCAGTGGTCTGAAAAGAACAGGACAGTTCAGCAGCAAGACATTATAACCATCTCCTGGCTGAACATCACATAACATATAATGCTACAAAAAGTAATCCTTAAATTACCATAACCCTGTTATTACTCTCCTGTCTATGCTGACACTGAAACGAACACTGTTATTACAGCTATGCAAACACAAGGGGCTTTATTTCTGAAAAATTAACTCCGCACAAAACTTCAACTCGAGAAGTTCTGTATTCTCTCTCTTCATTTTAACTAGCTTTGAGGTACCTCTAATACTATTCTAACCATTTACCCTCAAGTACTGTATAATTCCCAGTTCAGTTTGGTTATCAGGCAATTCAGGGAAAAACAAACTGCAATGGAGACAATGGTTGTAACTTCCTCAGAGTGGCCATCAGGAGGACACGCCCTCTTCTGTCACACCAACATCTGCTCAAAGCTGCATAGTTTAAAGGCGTGACTACTGCTCCATTAACTGACCTTGAAAATCAGTTATGATCGGCTTCAGATACCTCAATGGGGTAAAACAAAAATAGCATTGAGTACTTCAACCTTCTCAACTTGCTCATCGGGACAATCACAAGAACACCAATGTCAGGGGAACGGGATCCTTTGGTATCCTTGTGATGGTCACCCGAAGGCTGCAACGTGAACATCTTGGATGAAAAATCTTTTTTCAGCAATAAAAGGTTCTGCATCACCAAACTATTAATAGCATCTTACTTTTCCACGCGACTCTTCAGTTCAGCATACTCTTTCCTCAAAGCTGCATTTTCTTCAACCAATAATCTAGAGCAAGTCAAAATAAACATTCATTGGTTAAAAATGTTAATTTTACTACAAATGAACAGTTAAGTCAATATCACAAGAATAAGCCCGAATAGAGCACCCAGACCCTCTGCTGGCCTGTTCTGCCATTCAAGATTGACTTCCTTGTACATCATGTGCCACTAAAGAAATACAACTGCCATTTATTGGACATTTTGACTGTGGCTAAGTGTTCCAAGGTGCTTCATATAAGCAGAACCAAACAAAAATGGGTGCGGATTTAAAAAATGCAAGTGACCAAAAGATTAGTCAAACGGGAATGGATTTGAAGATAGAAGGACAGGGGAAGGGAAAGGTAGAAGGATTGGGGGGGGAAAGAGAATGTCCAACTGGCCAATGTTTTGGAGGCAGAGGCATAAAAAGGAAGCTGGAGATGTGCAAAGTAAAATGTCTTAAAACAAATTTAAAAAAAAAAATACAAAATTTTCAATTGGAGATGTTACAGACCAGGTAGCACTGGGGCTCATCTCTAAGAAGGTTCTGGGGAAACTGAAAGGTCTGAAGGTGGACAAGTCACCTGGACCAGATGGACTACACCCCAGGGTCCTAAAAGAGATAGCTGAGGAAATTGTGGAGGCATTGGTGATCATCTTTCAGGAATCACTGGAGGCAGGAAGGATCCCAGAGGACTGGAAAGTGGCTAACGTAACACCACTGAAGGAGGGAGGGAGGGAGGAAGGCAGGAGACTGGAAAACATAGGCCGAGTAGCCTGACTTTAATCACTGGTAAGATTTAGGAGCCGGTTATTAAAGATGAGATCGCAAAGTACTTGGAAGTGCATGGTAAAATAGGACTGAGTCAGCACGGCTTTGTCAAAGGGAGGTTGTGTCGGACAAATCTGTTAGAGTTCTTTGAGGAAGTGTCAAGGGAGTTCGACAAAAGAGAACCAGTGGACGTGATTTCTTTAGATTTACAGAAGGCCTTTGACAAGGTGCTGCATAGGACTGTGAAATAAATTAAGAGGCGATGGTGTTAAGGGCAAGATCCTGGCACGGATAGGGGATTGCCAGAAGGCAGGGAGCGGGGATAAAGGGGTCTTTTTCAGGATGGCAGCCAGTGACTAGGGGTGTGCTTTAAGGGTTTTCATAGAATTTACAGAGCAGAAGGAGGCCATTCGGCCCATCGAGTCTGCACCGGCTCCTGGAAAGAGCACCCTACCCAAGGTTAACACCTCCACTCTATCCCCATAACCCAGTAACCCCACCAAACACTAAGGGCAATTTTGGACACGAAGGGCAATTTATCATGGCCAATCCACCTAACCTGCACATCTTTGGACTGTGGGAGGAAACCCACGCACACACGGGAAGGATGTGCAGATTCCGCACAGACAGTGACCCAAGCCAGAATCGAACCTGGGACCCTATCGCTGTTAAGCGATTGTGCTATCCACAATGCTACCGTGCTGTCCCTTTTCACAATATACATTAATGATCTGGAAGAAGGAACTGAAGGCACTGTTGCCAAGTTTGCAGATGATACAAAGATCTGTAGAGGGACAGGTACGAGAAAGCAAGGGGGCTGCAGAAGGATTTGGACAAGCTAGACGAGTGGGCAGTGAAGTGGCAAATGAAATACAATGAGGAAAAGTGAGGTTATGCACATTTGAAGGAGAAATTTAAGCATAAACTATTTTCTAAATGGGAAAATGCTTAGGAAATCAGAAGCACAAAAGGGAATTTGGCGTCCTTGTTCACGATTCAAGGTTAACGTGCAGGTTCAGTCGGCAGTTAAGAAGGCATTCATGTCAAGAGGGCTAGAATACAAGACCAGGGATGTGCTTCTAAAGCTGTACAAGGCTCTGGTCAGACCCCATTTGGAGTATTCAGCAGTTTTGGGCCCTGCATCTAAGGAAGGATGTGCTGGCCTTGGAAAGGGTCCAAGAGGCTCACAAGAATGTTATAGATAGATCATAGAATTTACAGTGCAGCAGGAGGCCATTCAGCCCATCGAGTCTGCACCGGCTCTTTGAAAGAGCACCCGGCCCAAACCCACATCTTCACCCTATCCCCAGAATTTACAGTGCAGTAGGAGGCCATTCGGCCCATCGAGTCTGCACTGGCTCTTTGAAAGAGCACCCAACCCAAGCCCACACCTTCACCCTATCCCCATAACTCAGTAACCCCACCCAACACGAAGGGCAATTTTGGACACCAAGAGCAATTTAGCATGGCCAATCCACCTAACCTCCGCATCTTTGGACGTGGAGAAGATGATGTTTCCATTGTGGGAAAAACAAGCAGAAGACACCATCTCAGACGAAAGGGACGGACAATCCTTTAAAACGAGACGAGGAGGAATTTCTTCAGCCAGAGGGTGGTGAATCTGTGGAACACTTTGCCACAGAAGGTTGTGGAGGCCAGATCACGGAGTGTCTTTAAGACAGAGATAGGCTCTTGATTAACATGGGTTATGGGGATGAGAAAAATATCAGCAATGATTGAATGGCGGAGCAGACCCGATGGGCCGAGTGGCCTAATTCTGCTCCCATGTCTTATAGGAAAAGAGGATAATATTCACATTAAAATCAGGATGTGCAAACTATCCCCACATGCAGCCACTCGCATTCACAGGTTTTGGGCTTTGAGTTTTGGAAACGGCTATGTTCACACTGATGCCTCATTTGTTGATAAACTTCACTCATTTGAAATGTTTAATTCCTTTTGGAAGCAGCACTGAAAATGGCCTGCACAGAATGTACTCTGGGCAGGGCATGTCAATGCCAATCAGCAAGGGTGGCTTGGTTACACCAGTACTGATCATATCTGGCAGACTTGGCCTGTGACAGCTATATAGCGCGAGGGTGAATACGAAAAGGGGCTTAAAGAGATGAGCAACACCTGCACGTGAGTGGATTACAGTGGAGATGGATTGAGCTTGGTCAGCCCCAATCTTGGTCTTTCACATCTGTCCCCAAGACAAGACAACTGGAGAGGAGATTGATAGTAATGATAATCTGCAGCACCCTCTGCATCTGTTTCAATGAGCTTTACAATTGTCCCCACACAGCAGTGCTGCGATGCGTTCAGTACTAATGCAGGAAACTATTTCCTCTCCTACACTGTCAATGGAGTGGTTTTCTGCAATTAAAAAACATTGCAGGAAAGCATTCCCCCTTACATATAGTGGAGGCAATGTCATAGTGGTATTGTCAATGGACTAGCAATCCAGAGACCCAGGAAATGCTGTGGGGACCCGGGTTCAAATCCCACCACAGTAGATGGTGAAACTGGAGTTCAATAAAAATCTGAAATCAAGGCGAATGATGACCATGACCCATTTCAATGGAGGCAAAAACCCCATTGAGTTTACTAATGTCCTTTTGGGAAGGAAATCTCACATCCTTACCTGGTCTGGCCTACATGTGACTCCACACCCACAACAATGTGGCTGAATCTTAAAATCCACTCAGGGCAATTAGGGATGGGCAACAACTGCTGGCCCAGCCAGCAACGCCCACATCCCAAGAAATAAAAAACACGCCACCTGGCTTGGTCTCAAATCAATTCAGTAACCAGGGTGTGGCTACTTCACTTTCCAGAAAGAATAAATTAAACATTCAGAAATTGACTTATATGGTCTTGGTACACTGTGTTCCATCAAAAATTTGGAAACTCCTATCTTAACTCAACAACGTCTGAACATACAAATGTCCTTTGCACCCAAAAAGAATAACATCTGAAATCTTGCTTGATCATTATACTCACAAATACAAATTCTCCCCATGTTTACCCAAAACTAGTTTTTCTGCACCAAGACCGGGTTTATACTTTAATGGATATCAGGATTAGTTTTTCAGTGAAGACCAAATGGCTGTGGGAATTAAAATTTAGCCTATGGGCATTTTTGCATTAATTACAAAGCTGGTTAATATTCCACATTTCCTGTTACAATCCAGTTTTATATATGTACTGGAACAGACTCGCCAAGGGGAGAAGACAACTTCTGGTTTACCCTCGAGCTTCACAAGTATGAACGCAGGACTTTGCACATTGTAAAAGTCAGACAGACATATATACTTACGATTCCCTTCTTTTATATTCTTCAACAACAAAAGCTTCTTTCTGAATTCCTTCCAAAAATCTGCTGGCTGCAATGCAACTTTTCATTGCCATTAAATGGGCATCTTGTGGTTTTCCTCCGAATGTCATGGTTTTCCAGGTATCACCTTCTTCTTGAATAAAATCATCATACCGATCATTTAATGTCAGAGCCTGTCACTAAAATTGACTGGAAAGACTCTACACATGCATAGTAAACTCCCCCTTCAAAATAAAGCAAGTGCCAACATTATTGCCGACACCACTTTCAGCTCCTCTAACAGATGTGCTAATTTGCAAAGCTTCAAGAATGCAACCATTTTAATAAGAACGCCAATGCATTTGAAAATGTCAATGACAAAAATGGCAGTGAAGTTCAAAGTTCTGGGGTTTTTCACTCGAAGGTTTCACGCTTTGGAACGGTCTATTGGGCTGTTCCAGAGGGCTTTCAATCCTCATACATATAATATATTGAGGTCCATGAAACAAATTCTTCGTCAGAGGCATTTAAGGGGCTGGTTTAGCTCACTGAGCTAAATCGCTGGCTTTTAAAGCAGGCCAGCAGCACGGTTCGATTCCCGTACCAGCCTCCCCGGACAGGCGCCGGAATGTGGCGACTAGGGGCTTTTCACAGTAACTTCATTGAAGCCTACTCGTGACAATAAGCGATTTTCAATTTCAATTAAGGGATAGGAGGGCAGGAAAGTGGAGTGAGGCAGATCTGCCATAACTATATTCAATAATGGAGCAAACTCAAGGGGCCATATAGCCCACATCTATACCCAAACCATTCTCAACAAATACCATTGCTAATAGAACAGAAATTTATAGAACATATTTTTCTTTGCCATCAGATAGCATTTTAAATTTATGAAATGTGTATGAAATACCACAACAGGGCTAAAAAAAATGTAGCAGGGCATCACACCATTAGAATTTATCAACCCGTAGCTTTTTATTTTTGAATTTTGCCCCGTAACCTGTTGGAGGAGAGGGGCAAGAACAGCATGGTGAGGGCAATGGGACATCTGGTTCTAATAAGACTAATTAATAAACTTTTTAAACTAGTAAATACCACCCAGGCAGCATACTGTGGAAGCTGAAGTAAATATTCAGGTGATACTTTTGTAGGTTTTATTTTATGTGGAAACAAACAGTTAAGTACTCCAAATACCTAAAACTTCATAAATAGATGACCTAGTCTATTGTATCTATACAAAACACTGTGCCATGCACTTATCCCTAAACAGGATAACAAAAAAGGTTATTTAGAATCAACTCTACATATTATAGCAACTACAGGGCAGTAAATAATTGAAACAAACCAACAACTCATATTGGATCATTGGTACAGTGCAACCCTTCAAAGCGGTTTTCAGTCGATGAAAAATGTAAATGTTTTGCTCCCAATTCCTGAATAGATAGGGGTCCCGCCCAACAGATTGAATAAATACAGGGTTACTAGCAACCTTCAAAAGGAAATTGAATGAAAAGATGCACTGATGAGAAAAATAGTGGTGTGGACCTGACCATATTGCTCTTAAGCGATTCTTAAGCGCCAGTGCAGAACTTTTGTACTATATGATTCTACGATCATAGTCAGTTTACTTTAAACTGCATTCTGTAAGAATGTGCATTACTAAGAACATTCGTCACAATAATCAGAAAAAATTGCAATTCTATAGTTTAAATGAAGTTATTATGAAGACCATTTTAAGACAAAAAGAAACTTACTTTGAACTTCATTAAACTTGCACATGAGCACAAATTTTATAAAATGGTACATGACGTTAATAAATTTAGGACCTCCTGGAGACAGGAATAACGATGCAGTGACTTGAGGAAATGCATTTCCAGCTTCATCCTTGAAGAGACAAATAATCTCATTTAAAACGTTAACTCTCCAATTCTAATACAGTCAATTTCATATTGACCTACCATCCCAATAACCACTGAAAGGCTTGTCCACTACTCTTGTTCGACATTACAATGCCCTCTTAACATTAAACCACAGCATCAGACTCAATACCCATGCTGACAACACCAAGCTCCACCTTTTAAAAAAAAAAATCTGTTGTCACCAAATTGTCAAACTCTTTGTCCGACTGGTCTGGAGGAACAGAAATTGCTTTCAACAAAATATTGGGGAGGGAGATCTGTTCCCCAGTAGCCTCCATCCCACGCGCTGCTAACTGTCTACAACCTTGGTGCCATGTTTGAGGAGTTTGAAACCACATATCCAATTGTAAGATCACATTTACACCTCTAACATTGCTCAACTGCAGCATTAATCCCAGCACTCATAGAACATAGAACAGTACAGCACAGAACAGGCCCTTCGGCCCTCGATGTTGTGCCGAGCAATGATCACCCTACTTAAACCCACGTAACCCGTATACCCGTAACCCAACAATCCCCCCATTAACCTTACACTACGGGCAATTTAGCATGGCCAATCCACCTAACCCGCACATCTTTGGACTGTGGGAGGAAACCGGAGCACCCGGAGGAAACCCACGCACACACGGGGAGGACGTGCAGACTCCGAGGACGTGCAGACTCCCCCTCAACCATGCTTTTGTTACATTTAGACTTGACTACATAAACACACTCCTTCATTAAACTGGAGTCAATCCAAAACTCTGCTGCCTGGTCTCAACTTAAAAACCTTCCTGCTCACCCATCTTACTAACCTTCGTTAGCTCCCAGTTGAAGTCCTCCAATTAAAAAAGTTTCCACCATATAAAAGGCCCCATTACTTGCAGCATGCTATTCCGTTTACTCACCGCAATTTTCTTCATCCATTCAAAGCATACTTTTCTAAAGCATGCAGCCCTTTTCTTATCATAAATAGGCCAGCAGTCCCTTGAGAGATAAACAAATGTTAAAAACAAAAACAAAAACACTATGCAAAGCTACTAAATTGGCAGCAAGGACAACACAGGTTACACAAATTAAATGTTGCATGATTTTAAACACTTAATTTGAAATAAGCTCTTCCACCAGAAGGTAAAGCAAATTTGTCTGGCATGAAATGGAGCAGCAAGATAAAAGGTACTATTACTCAACTCCATTCATCCCCCACCAGCTAATCATAGCATGTTTATGACACAAAGGCCATTTGCCCCATCGTGTGCGCCAGTCAAAAAAATGAGCCTCCCAGCCCAATCCCACTTTCCCGTATTCCACCTGCAGGTCACAGCACTCCAAGTCCAGACACCTTTTTAAAATTAGTTGTGACTTTTTCTGCCTCTACTACTCTTTCAAACATGGAGTTCCAGACCTCCACAACCCTCTGGGTTAAAACCTTTCCTCATCTCCCCTCTAATATTTACATAAATCACTTACATCTCCTTGTCACTGACCTCTGCCAAAGTAAATATGTCCTTCTCATCCACACCCCTCAAAATTGTATATATCATCCAAATATCCCACAGCCCCCTCTGTCAAAGAACAACCCCAGGCAATCCAAATGTCGCACAGCCCCCTCTGTCCAAGAACAACCCCAGCCTTTCCAATCTTTCTTGGTTGCAATTTTGCAGTCCTGGCATCAGACCCTTTCTAGTCTGATTACAGCCTTTCAGTAATGAGGTCACCAAAACTGCATACAGTGCTTAAGTTATGGCTGAAAATAATTTCAGCAAAACCTCCCAGCTCTTATTCTATGCCTCGACTAATAAATGAAAGAATTTCACGTTTTCTTAACCACCATACTGACCGGTCCTGCTGCCTCTCGGGATCTGTGGACATTCACTCCAAGGTCCCTCACTTCCTCTACACCCCAGTATCCTCTGGTTTATTGTGCAATCCTGTGTCTTGATTGGGCTCCCCAAATATATCAACACATTTCTCTGGATCAAATTCCATTTGTCATCTTTCTGTGCACCTGACCAGTCCGCTTCCTGCAGTACACAGCTCTCCTCCTCGTTATCAACCATGCAGCCAATTTTTGTGACATTTGCATGCTTCTTGATGATTACCCCCAGATTCATGCAAAAATCATTAATACGTGCCACAAAAATCAGCAGACCTCATATTGAGCCCTGTGGAACCTCACGGGAAACAACCTTCCAGTTACAAAAACACCCATCAACAATTCCCCTTCGTTTCTTACCACGGAGTCAGTTTTGTATCCAGATTGTGGCATTCCCTCGGGTCCCATGAGGCTTTTTTGTGGTACTTTGTTAAAAGTCTTGCTAGAATCTATGTAGACCACATCAACTGCACCACCCTCACTAATCCTCCTTGCTACTTCCAAAACTTCAATCCAATTAGTCTTTAAAATTACAGTTTACCTGGTCTCTCAATGGATTCCAATCATTTTCCAATGAAGACGTTGGCTTGGTCTTTCCCTCTCTTGCTAAAAGAAAGGTGCAATATTGGTAGACCTACAATCCTCCAGCACCACATCTGTATACATCGGAAAATGGTTGCAAGGCATTTGAAGCTAGCCACATTCTTCAGCTTTTAATCATGGATTAATATGTCTGGTTGAACCGTGCTGAAATTTGGCACGGGCTGGTAAAGCTCAGTTCTGGAAATCTCAAATTTATAACTTACATCCAATGTTCCAGACATCACCACCATTGAGTTATGTTGTATCCCATTGGTAGGACAGACCCAGCAGAGGAGGAAGCACATTGGTATACAGTCAGGCAAGTTGCCCTGAGTCCTCCACATGACTCCTGACCATATGAAGTCTCATGGGATCAGGTCATGATGTGGAGATGCTGGCGTTGGACTGGGGTGAGCACCATAAGAAGTCTTACAACGCCAGGTTTAAAGTCCAACACGTTTGTTTCAAACATTGTTTGAAACGAATATGTTGGGCTTTAACCTGGTGTTGTAAGACTTCTTACTGGGATCAGGTCAAGCATTGGTAAGGAAACCTAATAATTACCAACTATTGCCCTCCCTTAGCTGATGAATCAGTACTTCATGTTGAAAACAACTTACAAGAAGCAGAGGATAGCAAGGGTAAGAAAATATTCTGGGTGGGGATGTGTTCAACAGCAAGAGCGGCTCGGCAGGACAACTACTGAGAAGAGTGCGAAAGGAGAGATCTGCCAGACTGGGCCGAGGGAACCAAAAGGGAAAATCTACAGACATCACTAATTTGGTCACTGATGCATTTGTCCATTGGTAAGAAGAAACAGTACAGTCCTTGTGAAGACAAAAGTCCCATTTGACACAGCATATCTCCATTGCATGGTATTACCGTGCTAAATGGTCCCCAAGGTACTTAGCTGACCTTAATGTAGGCTTCAGGAAAAAAAAAACAGGGATTAAGTTTTGAAGTGTTATATCCTGCTCAGCACACATCTGACAAATAATTCTGGCAGGTTCACATAAATAGCCTCCAGGACAAGTTACTCATTGGCCACCATGTATTAGACTGCACTTTACATCAGGAGGTAAAACCTCAGAATATATGGGCAAAGGGCAGGTCGTGTTTGACAAATCTAATAGAGTTCTTTGATGAGGTGACACAGGCAGTGGATGAAGGTAGTGCCATGGATGTTGTATATTTGGACTTTCAGAAATGCCACGTTGCAGGTTGGTTAGCAAATTAAAAATGTGGGATTGATGGGTCCTTGGCGGCAAGGATTAGAAAAAGTTGGCTGAGAGATAAGAAACAAAGGCTAGGTATAGATGGGTATTGCTCAGACTGGAGACGAGTTCAAAGTGATGTTCCCAGGGCTCAGTGTTGGGACCTTCGCCTTTTCTGATTTACATAAATAATTTGGAAGTGGGTGTTGAGGGCAAATCTCTAATTTTGGAGATAATACTAAACTAGGGTGAAGTGAAGTTGACGTCGAGTGAATTCAGAGGGACATTGACTGACAAGTTAGCAAAATGGGCAGACACCACACAGATGAACTGTAATGCAGCAAAATGTGATGTAATGCATTTTGCTCGAAGAAACAGGGGGAGACAAGACAATGCATCATTCTCTGAAGGTGGTCAGGCAAATTGAAACAGTGTTAAGGAGATTTATAACATCCTCGGGCTTGTAAATGGAGGCATCGTGCATAAAAGCAAGGACGTGATGCTGCACCGCTACAAATCATTCGTCAGACCACATTTGGAGTATTGTGTTCAGTTCTGGTACCTTATTTAAGGAAGGATGTTAAAGCCCTGAAGAGACCAGAGGAGATTTACTAGAATGATACCAGAAATGAGGAATTTTAGATAAAATGAAAGACGAGTGAAATTGGGCTTAATCTTCTTTGCTCATAGGAGAACAAGAGGCAAAATATTGGAGGTGTTCAAAATTCTGAACAATGTTCACAGGATAAAGATGGATATTCTGTTTCCACCAGTTGGTATGTCAGTGACATGGGGGGGTCACAATTCCAAGATGGTCAGCAAGAGAGCTGGGAGTGAGATGGGGAGAAACCTCTTCCCTCAGAATTTTTGGGGTTTGGAATGTGCAGCTTGGGAGAGTGGTGGAAGTGGATTCCATAGGAGATTTCA